>NC_051062.1:0-125000 GCF_904848185.1 Acanthopagrus latus
GCTGGGAGCTTGTTTTAGGGAGTTAGAGCAGATTCATCTGTATTCAAGCCAAAAATGCTTTCTCAGCTTAGATTTTGCTCAAAATGTATGAATTTGACCTAAACATGATGTGGAAACATGGTTTCACTTGTTTCCTCACTCATTTCAGTCAGACGTCTTTACTTGCCAAATCAAGCGTTTCAGGCGCTGGGAGCTTGTTTTAGGCAGTTAGAGCAGATTCATCTGTATTCAAGCCAAAAATGCTTTCTCAGCTTAGATTTTGCTCAAAATGTATGAATTTGACCTAAACATGATGTGGAAACATGGTTTCACTTGTTTCCTCACTCATTTCAGTCAGACGTCTTTACTTGCCAAATCAAGCGTTTCAGGGCGCTGGGAGCTTGTTTTAGGGAGTTAGAGCAGATTCATCTGTATTCAAGCCAAAAATGCTTTCTCAGCTTAGATTTTGCTCAAAATGTATGAATTTGACCTAAACATGATGTGGAAACATGGTTTCACTTGTTTCATCACTCATTTCAGTCAGACGTCTTTACTTGCCAAATCAAGCGTTTCAGGGCGCTGGGAGCTTGTTTGACGGAGTTAGAGCAGATTCATCTGTATTCAAGCCAAAAATGCTTTCTCAGCTTAGATTTTGCTCAAAATGTATGAATTTGACCTAAACATGATGTGGAAACATGGTTTCACTTGTTTCATCACTCATTTCAGTCAGACGTCTTTACTTGCCAAATCAAGCGTTTCAGGGCGCTGGGAGCTTGTTTGACGGAGTTAGAGCAGATTCATCTGTATTCAAGCCAAAAATGCTTTCTCAGCTTAGATTTTGCTCAAAATGTATGAATTTGACCTAAACATGATGTGGAAACATGGTTTCACTTGTTTCATCACTCATTTCAGTCAGACGTCTTTACTTGCCAAATCAAGCGTTTCAGGCGCTGGGAGCTTGTTTGACGGAGTTAGAGCAGATTCATCTGTATTCAAGCCAAAAATGCTTTCTCAGCTTAGATTTTGCTCAAAATGTATGAATTTGACCTAAACATGATGTGGAAACATGGTTTCACTTGTTTCCTCACTCATTTCAGTCAGACGTCTTTACTTGCCAAATCAAGCGTTTCAGGGCGCTGGGAGCTTGTTTTAGGGAGTTAGAGCAGATTCATCTGTATTCAAGCCAAAAATGCTTTCTCAGCTTAGATTTTGCTCAAAATGTATGAATTTGACCTAAACATGATGTGGAAACATGGTTTCACTTGTTTCCTCACTCATTTCAGTCAGACGTCTTTACTTGCCAAATCAAGCGTTTCAGGGCGCTGGGAGCTTGTTTTAGGGAGTTAGAGCAGATTCATCTGTATTCAAGCCAAAAATGCTTTCTCAGCTTAGATTTTGCTCAAAATGTATGAATTTGACCTAAACATGATGTGGAAACATGGTTTCACTTGTTTCCTCACTCATTTCAGTCAGACGTCTTTACTTGCCAAATCAAGCGTTTCAGGGCGCTGGGAGCTTGTTTTAGGGAGTTAGAGCAGATTCATCTGTATTCAAGCCAAAAATGCTTTCTCAGCTTAGATTTTGCTCAAAATGTATGAATTTGACCTAAACATGATGTGGAAACATGGTTTCACTTGTTTCATCACTCATTTCAGTCAGACGTCTTTACTTGCCAAATCAAGCGTTTCAGGGCGCTGGGAGCTTGTTTTAGGGAGTTAGAGCAGATTCATCTGTATTCAAGCCAAAAATGCTTTCTCAGCTTAGATTTTGCTCAAAATGTATGAATTTGACCTAAACATGATGTGGAAACATGGTTTCACTTGTTTCCTCACTCATTTCAGTCAGACGTCTTTACTTGCCAAATCAAGCGTTTCAGGGCGCTGGGAGCTTGTTTGACGGAGTTAGAGCAGATTCATCTGTATTCAAGCCAAAAATGCTTTCTCAGCTTAGATTTTGCTCAAAATGTATGAATTTGACCTAAACATGATGTGGAAACATGGTTTCACTTGTTTCATCACTCATTTCAGTCAGACGTCTTTACTTGCCAAATCAAGCGTTTCAGGGCGCTGGGAGCTTGTTTTACGGAGTTAGAGCAGATTCATCTGTATTCAAGCCAAAAATGCTTTCTCAGCTTAGATTTTGCTCAAAATGTATGAATTTGACCTAAACATGATGTGGAAACATGGTTTCACTTGTTTCATCACTCATTTCAGTCAGACGTCTTTACTTGCCAAATCAAGCGTTTCAGGGCGCTGGGAGCTTGTTTTAGGGAGTTAGAGCAGATTCATCTGTATTCAAGCCAAAAATGCTTTCTCAGCTTAGATTTTGCTCAAAATGTATGAATTTGACCTAAACATGATGTGGAAACATGGTTTCACTTGTTTCATCACTCATTTCAGTCAGACGTCTTTACTTGCCAAATCAAGCGTTTCAGGGCGCTGGGAGCTTGTTTTACGGAGTTAGAGCAGATTCATCTGTATTCAAGCCAAAAATGCTTTCTCAGCTTAGATTTTGCTCAAAATGTATGAATTTGACCTAAACATGATGTGGAAACATGGTTTCACTTGTTTCATCACTCATTTCAGTCAGACGTCTTTACTTGCCAAATCAAGCGTTTCAGAGCGCTGGGAGCTTGTTTGACGGAGTTAGAGCAGATTCATCTGTATTCAAGCCAAAAATGCTTTCTCAGCTTAGATTTTGCTCAAAATGTATGAATTTGACCTAAACATGATGTGGAAACATGGTTTCACTTGTTTCCTCACTCATTTCAGTCAGACGTCTTTACTTGCCAAATCAAGCGTTTCAGGGCGCTGGGAGCTTGTTTTAGGGAGTTAGAGCAGATTCATCTGTATTCAAGCCAAAAATGCTTTCTCAGCTTAGATTTTGCTCAAAATGTATGAATTTGACCTAAACATGATGTGGAAACATGGTTTCACTTGTTTCATCACTCATTTCAGTCAGACGTCTTTACTTGCCAAATCAAGCGTTTCAGGGCGCTGGGAGCTTGTTTTAGGGAGTTAGAGCAGATTCATCTGTATTCAAGCCAAAAATGCTTTCTCAGCTTAGATTTTGCTCAAAATGTATGAATTTGACGTATAAACATGATGTGGAAACATGGTTTCACTTGTTTCATCACTCATTTCAGTCAGACGTCTTTACTTGCCAAATCAAGCGTTTCAGGGCGCTGGGAGCTTGTTTTAGGGAGTTAGAGCAGATTCATCTGTATTCAAGCCAAAAATGCTTTCTCAGCTTAGATTTTGCTCAAAATGTATGAATTTGACCTAAACATGATGTGGAAACATGGTTTCACTTGTTTCATCACTCATTTCAGTCAGACGTGTTTTCTTGCCAAATCAAGCGATTTAGAGCGCTGGGATCTTGTTTGACGGAGTTAGAGCAGATTCATCTGTATTCAAGCCAAAAATGCTTTCTCAGCTTAGATTTTGCTCAAAATGTATGAATTTGACGTATAAACATGATGTGGAAACATGGTTTCACTTGTTTCATCACTCATTTCAGTCAGACGTCTTTACTTGCCAAATCAAGCGTTTCAGGGCGCTGGGAGCTTGTTTTAGGGAGTTAGAGCAGATTCATCTGTATTCAAGCCAAAAATGCTTTCTCAGCTTAGATTTTGCTCAAAATGTATGAATTTGACCTAAACATGATGTGGAAACATGGTTTCACTTGTTTCATCACTCATTTCAGTCAGACGTGTTTTCTTGCCAAATCAAGCGATTTAGAGCGCTGGGAGCTTGTTTGACGGAGTTAGAGCAGATTCATCTGTATTCAAGCCAAAAATGCTTTCTCAGCTTAGATTTTGCTCAAAATGTATGAATTTGACGTATAAACATGATGTGGAAACATGGTTTCACTTGTTTCATCACTCATTTCAGTCAGACGTCTTTACTTGCCAAATCAAGCGTTTCAGGGCGCTGGGAGCTTGTTTTAGGGAGTTAGAGCAGATTCATCTGTATTCAAGCCAAAAATGCTTTCTCAGCTTAGATTTTGCTCAAAATGTATGAATTTGACCTAAACATGATGTGGAAACATGGTTTCACTTGTTTCATCATTGTTTTCATTAAGACGTGTTTTCTTGCCAAATCAAGCGATTTAGAGCGCTTAGGGAGTTAGAGAAGATTCATCTGTATTCAAGCCAAAAATGCTTTCTCAGCTTAGATTTTGCTCAAAATTTATGAATTTGACCTAAACATAATGTGGAAACATGGTTTCACTTGTTTCATCATTCATTTCATTCAGACGTCTTTTCTTGCCAAATCAAGCGATTTAAAACGCTGTGAGCTTGTTTGACGGAGTTAGAGCAGCTTCATCTGTATTCAAGCCAAAAACGCTTTCTCAGCTTAGATTTTGCTCAAAATGTATGGATTTGACCTCAACATAGTGTGGATACATGGTTTCACTTGTTTCAACATTGTTTTCATTAAGACGTGTTTTCTTGCCAAATCAAGCGATTTAGAGCGCTTAGGCAGTTAGAGAAGATTCATCTGTATTCAAGCCAAAAATGCTTTCTCAGCTTAGATTTTCCTCAAAATGTATGAATTTGACCTAAACATGGGTTGGAAACATGGTTTCACTTGTTTCATCATTCATTTCAGTCAGACGTCTTTTCTTGCCAAATCAAGCGATTTCGAGCGCTGGGAGATTGTTTGACGGAGTTAGAGCAGCTTCATCTGTATTCAAGCCAAAAACGCTTTCTCAGCTTAGTTGTTGCTCAAAATGTATGAATTTGACCTCAACATAGTGTGGAAAGAAGGTTTCACTTGTTTCATCATTCATTTCAGTCAGACGTCTTTTCTTGCCAAATCAAGCGATTTATAGCGCTTAGGGAGTTAGAGAAGATTCATCTGTATTCAAGCCAAAAATGCTTTCTCAGCTTAGATTTTGCTCAAAATGTATGAATTTGACCTCAACATAGTGTGGAAAGAAGGTTTCACTTGTTTCATCATTCATTTCAGTCAGACGTCTTTTCCTGCCAAATCAAGCGATTTAAAGCGCTGGGAGGTTGTTTGACGGAGTTAGAGCAGCTTCATCTGTATTCAAGCCAAAAACGCTTTCTCAGCTTAGTTGTTGCTCAAAATGTATGAATTTGACCTCAACATAGTGTGGAAAGAAGGTTTCACTTGTTTCATCATTCATTTCAGTCAGACGTCTTTTCCTGCCAAATCAAGCGATTTAAAGCGCTGGGAGGTTGTTTGACGGAGTTAGAGCAGCTTCATCTGTATTCAAGCCAAAAACGCTTTCTCAGCTTAGATTTTGTTCAAAATGTATGAATTTGACCTCAACATAGTGTGGATACATGGTTTCACTTGTTTCAACATTGTTTTCATTAAGACGTGTTTTCTTGCCAAATCAAGCGATTTAGAGCGCTTAGGGAGTTACAGAAGATTCATCTGTATTCAAGCCAAAAATGCTTTCTCAGCTTAGGTTTTGCTCAAAATTTATGAATTTGACCTCAACATAGTGTGGAAAGAAGGTTTCACTTGTTTCATCATTCATTCCAGTCAGACGTCTTTTCCTGCCAAATCAAGCGATTTAAAGCGCTGGGAGCTTGTTTGACGGAGTTAGAGCAGCTTCATCTGTATTCAAGCCAAAAACGCTTTCTCAGCTTAGATTTTGCTCAAAATGTATGAATTTGACCTCACCATAGTGTGGATGCATGGTTTCACTTGTTTCAACATTGTTTTCATTAAGACGTGTTTTCTTGCCAAATCAAGCGATTTAGAGCGCTTAGGGAGTTAGAGCAGATTCATCTGTATTCAAGCCAAAAATGCTTTCTCAGCTTATATTTTGCTCAAAATGTATGAATTTGACCTCAACATAGTGTGGAAAGAAGGTTTCACTTGTTTTATCATTCATTTCAGTCAGACGTCTTTTCCTGCCAAATCAAGCGATTTAAAGCGCTGGGAGCTTGTTTGACGGAGTTAGAGCAGCTTCATTTGTATTCAAGCCGAAAACGCTTTCTCAGCTTAGATTTTGCTCAAAATGTATGAATTTGACCTCAACATAGTGTGGAAAGAAGGTTTCACTTGTTTCATCATTCATTTCAGTCAGACGTCTTTTCTTGCCAAATCAAGCGATTTAGAGCGCTTAGGGAGTTAGAGAAGATTCATCTGTATTCAAGCCAAAAATGCTTTCTCAGCTTAGATTTTGCTCAAAATGTATGAACTTGACCTCAACATAGTGTGGATACATGGTTTCACTTGTTTCAACATTGTTTTCATTAAGACGTGTTTTCTTGCCAAATCAAGCGATTTAGAGCGCTGGGAGCTTTTTTTAGGGAGTTAGAGCAGATTCATATGTATTCAAGCCAAAAATGCTTTCTCAGCTTAGATTTTGCTCAAAATGTATGAATTTGACCTAAACATAGTGTGGAAACATGGTTTCACTTGTTTCATCACTCATTTCAGTTAGACGTCTTCACTTGCCAAATCAAGCGTTTCAGGGCGCTGGGAGCTTGTTTTAGGCAGTTAGAGCAGATTCATCTGTATTCAAGCCAAAAAATGCTTTCACACCTTAGATTTTGCTCAAAATGTATGAATTTGACCTAAACATAGTGTGGATACATGTTTTCACTTGTTTCATCATTCATTTCAGTCAGACGTGTTTTCTTGCCAAATCAAGCGATTTAGAGCGCTGGGAGCTTGTTTGACGGAGTTAGAGCAGATTCATCTGTATTCTAGCCAAAAATGCTTTCTCAGCAGAGATTTTCCTCAAAATGTATGAATTTGACCAAAACATAGGGTGGAAACATGGTTTCACTTGTTTCATCATTCATTTCAGTCAGACGTCTTTTCTTGCCAAATCAAGCGATTTAACGCGCTGGGAGCTTGTTTGACGGAGTTAGAGCAGCTTCATCTGTATTCAAGCCAAAAACGCTTTCTCAGCTTAGATTTTGCTCAAAATGTATGAATTTGACCTCAACATAGTGTGGAAAGAAGGTTTCACTTGTTTCATCATTCATTTCAGTCAGACGTCTTTTCTTGCCAAATCAAGCGATTTAAAGCGCTTAGGGAGTTAGAGCAGATTCATCTGTATTCAAGCCAAAAATGCTTTCTCAGCATAGATTTTGCTCAAAATGTATGAATTTGACCTAAACATAGTGTGGAAACATGGTTTCACTTGTTTCATCATTCATTTCAGTCAGACGTCTTTTCTTGCCAAATCAAGCGATTTCGAGCGCTGGGAGCTTGTTTGACGGAGTTAGAGCAGATTCATCTGTATTCAAGCCAAAAATGCTTTCTCAGCTTAGATTTTCCTCAAAATGTATGAATTTGACCTCAACATAGTGTGGATACATGGTTTCACTTGTTTCAACATTGTTTTCATTAAGACGTGTTTTCTTGCCAAATCAAGCGATTTAGAGCGCTGGGAGCTTGTTTGACGGAGTTAGAGCAGATTCATCTGTATTCAAGCCAAAAATGCTTTCTCAGCTTAGATTTTGCTCAAAATGTATGAATTTGACCTCAACATAGTGTGGAAAGAAGGTTTCACTTGTTTCATCATTCATTTCAGTCAGACGTCTTTTCTTGCCAAATCAAGCGATTTAAAGCGCTGGGAGCTTGTTTGACGGAGTTAGAGCAGCTTCATCTGTATTCAAGCCAAAAATGCTTTCTCAGCTTAGATTTTGCTCAAAATGTATGAATTTGACCTCAACATAGTGTGGATACATGGTTTCACTTGTTTCAACATTGTTTTCATTAAGACGTGTTTTCTTGCCAAATCAAGCGATTTAGAGCGCTTAGGGAGTTAGAGCAGATTCATCTGTATTCAAGCCAAAAATGTTTTAAAATAAATTATTTCAAAATTTTCAGATTATGAGTGTGAACTAATCAAAAGTGATTAATAATTAAATCGGTGTCTAAAAACATCAACCTTTAGCTTCAGCTTGCTGTAAGCGATAGGTCAGCAGCTTTAAAGCTCGGTGATTGGATGCTTTAATCGCAGTGCACCTTGGGAGTCGTAGTAAACGTGATTCATGTCGGGACTCTGGAACATCCTTAACTGACTCTTGCCAGACCCAGGTAAGTTGTCATGAACTCTCCTAATCAATATAATGTCGACAAAAATACAAGCATAACAAAAATGAAATATCTCGTTAAGAGCACTTTGTTAAAGAGAGAGAGAGTGAGAAACTTCAGGAGAACATCCTCTGTAACATTTTGCCTTTTGCAACGTGTGTTCATTTGAAAGCTTTTTGCTTGGCTAGCTAGCTTACTAACGTACAGTATTAACAATGTAGTAGTTGCTAAAAATGGCTTCATCTGAAGGGCCAGAACTGTTTAAGTACAATTGCACTAGTTAGCTGCATCTCCTATAGAAACAAAAGGCACTGATAATGTTAAGATACACACTAAAACAATAACTCTCAAAGTCTTCAAATTGACACGTTAATGACAAGTTCCCATGCTACAAAATAGACATTTCATTCAAAACTTTATTAGTATTGTTATATTTGCCATTGCATATTAAGCTGATTTAAAAAAAAAAAAATGATTGCACTGTATGGCAGTCATTCCAGTTAGTCTACAGTATACATAATCTCAGCATCCAGTGATTGGTTACTGATTTCCTGCTGCTTTTATTGTCTGTCTCAGCCCATTGCAGCATTACATGTGTATTTAGCAATAACTAACTGCTTAATAAAATATTCTCCAGATTTTTTTTTAAATAAGAAATCAGAGATAGGCCCATATTTAGAGTGTATGCAGCAAGCTACAGTAAAACGAATGTCATACTGAAGATTTAAACCAGTGGAAGTTTACACACTATGTCCAGTATTGACAACATATTACATCTTCTATCACTCAATTTGCAAAAGGACTATTATGCATGAATATACATGCACTGTAATCACCCGACAGCAAACATATCTGAGATAATCCCTCTATGTTGCACTTTTATTTGCAGAATGACAAAGCCCAAAACAAGGCCGTGCCCCTCCTGTCAGGTCCCAAATTCCCTTGTGAGGAAGACCTGTGTCCAGTGTGTGAGCACTCTTAAAATTAATGAAGAATTTCAAAAAAAAAAAAAGCAAAGCTGGAGGACAGTGAGTGGGCATCATCCGTCAAAAAAAACAGGAACTCCAGCAGGATCATCAAGTCGGCCCAGCTATCTGTGAGTCTTAATCACTATAGTTTAACAAGGGGTTTGGCTTCTCAGACATGGTGATCTTGTTTGTCAATCAATCTTGCTTTCAGTAAATGTTAAAACCACCATTATGGCTGTAACAAACCATGATTTTTATAAATAACCAATACACCTGTTACACTTTCACCTAATAACCTAATGTATGAAATATCTAAATATTGTGACGAAATGCACAAAGCTTAGTGGCTAACAGCTGAGCAAAAAGTAATTTAACATTTGCCAAATCAGTGAAGTTGAAGCTCTTGAGTTGGTGCTGATTAGCCTCGCTTGTACATGCCTAAACTCCTGTTATGCTAATTTGTCAAGCCAAGGTGTAACTGTGTATATTTTTCTCCACTGTAATCCTTGCAGGTTTTAAAACTAAATGCCCTTGGACACTCACTGCCCCCTTTTATTTACTGGGCATCAGGGCCGCAATGGGGAGATCTACGGGGACATGTTCCACCACATCTCCCAAACTGATGGGGTTGTCCAGGACATCATCAAAAAAATGAAAAAACTTTATGAGCACCTCCTGAAAAGTAAGATCATCCTTGCATAGTGTATTGTTCATGGGCTCTGTGTCACTACATTTTGATGTAACATGTAAATATGTTCCATCTAACCCATTGCAGCATTGACAACTCAGTTAAGTTTATTTACACATGGCAGCTTTATTTTATGGAGCCTTATTAGAGAATACAACCTCTGCTGTAGCCTGGAACCAAGGCTGTCATGTTATCAATGTGGACACCAAAATAGTGATATGAGCATACCACATTAATGGAAGTGCTATTAATAATTATAGGTCACCTGGTACTCTAATGCCAAGGACACACAGGATACCTAAGCAGCGCATGTGCTTAGTGTTATGGCTTGTTTTTCATTTTGGCGTCAA
The DNA here is from genome assembly GCF_904848185.1 of Acanthopagrus latus. Lineage (NCBI taxonomy): Eukaryota > Metazoa > Chordata > Actinopteri > Spariformes > Sparidae > Acanthopagrus > Acanthopagrus latus. Next base: position 10,022 of record NC_051062.1, read on the forward strand.
ACAGGTCAGAGCAGTGACACTGTCGACATGAGCAGTGCAAGTTATGCACGTGTCAAACATGACTGCTGTTGTGCTTCATCACGAGATTTGTATTCTTGTCTATTTTACTCTGACACGCACGCGGTTCTCTGCAAAAATAGACCTGGAAATGACCTATAGACAATCATATCAAAATCATACCAGCGTGTCACTACAGATTTAATGTCTGTATCTGCAGAATTTATGACACAGACATGACGAGAACACACAACAGGGGAAGGACCAGATTTTTACATTATCTATTTTCTTTTCTCTCCTCCCTCTCTCACTGCAGCTCTGTCGCTCTTTCAACATGTGTAAGGTAAAATCACATAATCATATTTATTGATAATTTATTTTTTATTGATGATTTATTTATTGATAATTATCAATTATCAATAAATATACCTGACATTTTTCGATACTCAATAGTACTGAAGCAGTTCGGTCAGTACCATAAAACAGACACAGCAGCACAGCAAGGCCACCCACATGCACTGCTCAAGCAGCCTGTGTCCTTGGTTTAAGGGTCAAGCACCATCTCTTCCTTACATTCAAATGTCAGATGGTTCGCATCACAGCAATGTGTAGTGAGTAATCTCAGTGTTGTCAAATGATATATCATTTTCTCTGAACATCAAACTAAGGATAGCATTGTCAGAAGAGAATTTCAGTATGTAGTTAGCTGGGTGTATGCATGCACTTACATTTGTGTACAAAATCTTCTTTAAAATGAGTACTTCCTCCAGGTTTCTTTTCAACATTTTATTTGCAATATTTGCAGAGTTGTTTGCTCCACAAGCAGCTGGGACACCGGCTGGTCCTGTGCCCCTGGTGGACAACTGTCCACCTGCCCCCCCTATGGACAACCAGTCCAGAGCACAAGCAGGACCAGAAGAGGAAGAAGAATTAGTTGTTCTTCACCTTCTACCTGTCATTTCCTCCTCTACTCAGCTTCTTCCTTCATCCCCCTTCTCCTCTCAGCCTCCTCCTCCTCCTTCCATCTCTCAGCCTCCTCCATCCTCCTTCTCCTCTCAGTCTCCTCCTCCTCCTTCCTTCTCTCAGCCTCCTCCATCTTCCTTCTCCTCTCAGCCTCCTTCTCCTCCTTCCATCTCTCAGCCTCCTCCATCCTCCTTCTCCTCTCAGTCTCCTCCTCCTCCTTCCATCTCTCAGCCTCCTCCATCCTCTTTCTCCTCTCAGTCTCCTCCTCCTCCTTCCTTCTCTGAGCCTCCTCCATCTTCCTTCTCCTCTCAGTCTCCTCCTCCATCTTCCTTTTCTCAGCCTCATCCTCCATCCCCCTCCTCCTCTCAGCCTCCTCCTCCATCCTCCTCTTCCTCTCAGCCTCCTCCTCCATCTTCCTTCTCCTCTCAGCCTCCTCTTCCATCTCCAGTCTCCTCTCTGTGTCCTGCCTCCTCTTCCAAAAACAGTAAAAGACTCAAACTGAAAGGTTAGATTTCTTCTATACTACAAACATGTATTCAAATTATAGGGTTGGGGGTATAGGGTTGCCACTTCAAAACACTTATGACTTCATGTGTTTTTGTTTATTTTAATCATTTTTTCTTTTTCTAGAATGCAGAAAACACAGGACCCAGAGGGTGTTCATGTATGAAAGCATTGTTGGCAAAAGAGTTTTAAATGTAAGTATGCTCTTTCTTCTTCTTGGATTTCTTGTAAATACGATGGAAAAACATTTAATGTTCAAAGTCTATTTATTGGTCATTCTACAACACAGGGTTGTATAAGGAAATGCAAAGTGTAGTCATTTTATGTTTCACAAGACAAAACAAATAATAGTCTAGTTTTGAGGATGGATTGAGAACTCTCCCAGTCTAATGAAAGAAGTTGCTCCATACTCTGGTGGTACAGCAGCGGATACTTCTGTATGTTCTTCGTGATGGCAGCAGTGTGAACAGACTGTGGTTGGGGTGGGTGCTGTCTTGAAGTATCCTTTGGGCTCTGTGCAGGCATCTCACTTCACTGATATTACTGATGCTCTGTAGATGGGTACCAGTGATGTTTTGGGAGGTTTTAATCACCTGCTGCAGAGCCTTCCTGTCCTGGGCCGTGCACAGACCACACTAATTTGTGATGCTTTCAGTCAGGATGCCCTCTATAGCTCCTCTGAATAAGATGACAATGATTTAGCTCTGAAATCTAGCCCGCTAAAGTTTTCTTGGAAAGTAGAACCTTTTCTGTGCTCTAATGTTTTTTAACCAGGGTGGTGATGTGTGATGACCATGACAGGTTCCGAGGAAACAAAACTGTTAACCTGCTCCTTCTCAGCTCCACCAATGTAGACAGGAGTGTGTCTTTTCCTCCTGCTTCCTAAAAGCCACAATCAGCTCCTTGGTTTTGCTGATGTTGAGCAGTAGATTGTTATTTGTGCATCACTCTGCAAGACTGTTGATATTCTGCTGATATGAAGTCACTGCTGTTTAAAATACAGCCAATAATGGTGGTGTCGTCCTCATACTTGACAATATAGTTCTTCTCAATGTCTTTGATTGAAGTCAAGGGTGTAGTGTATATGTATTCTACAGTATTTTGTGTCAAAACGTTGGAAAGGTTAGTGAAATGTCATTGTATCTTTGTAAATCAAAGTTAAAATTTTATTTTAATTTTATTGCAAGGTATTCAGTTATTTCACAGTACACATATCTTTAAGAACTATCTCTGTAAGAAATGCTTGTTTCTCTCATAATTAATTGTGTAATTTTTTTCAGATGCCATGCCTTTCAGGGAAAAGAAGAAGTCAAAGTGCGGTGGACACCATGCTCTAAGTGGTAAGTTCTTCCTACATTACTATAAACCTGTGTGTTGGAATGGAAACAGGATTTGTGCAGTGGTTGCCATACCATTTTAACTTCTCATATTTGCTGAGTAAGTGCTCACAAAGACTTTATTTGCTTTTCAGGAGTACTATAGCATGACATATTGATATGGAAGACATATTTAATAATGAACTTAAAAACATGAAATTTCTTACATGTCAGAAGCAAGGTCAACCTTTAACCATTTCCTGTTTATATGTGTTTTTTCTTTCATATCCTGGCAGTGGCAAGGAATGGGATGACACATGGGAACCAGCCCAACAGTATAGCTGCTCAAAATAAGTAACTGGTGTTTCCATAAGTTCTGTCCTGTTCTGTTCTGTGTACTTAAGTTTATTTACAAATGGCAACTTTATTTTATGGATGTATTTATTTTATTTTATTTCTACTTTATTTTTGTTTGTTCATATTTTTTCAGTTGAAAGACTTTTCTCAGTCATACACTGTGAATAACACACATGCACACACACGTGTCACATGTTTCAGATACAGTGGAGAAATTCAGAAATAAATTGTTCTTTGTGGTATGTTTGTTGTCTATTTATTGCATTTTTTTTAAATTTGTCAATACAGTTATTCCTTAAAATACAATTTAAGCTCTGACTGTTTAACCACACATAAAATGACTTCAGGGGGACATGTTATGACAATATGAAAATTCATTGTCATATTTAAACAGTAAGACAGGCAAATATATAAAGACAAGCAATAAAAGACAGTAGCCTATACATTTGCAACTGAAACAGAATCAGATTGGGATTGGGGAAAATTTTCATAGTTTTTTGGTTTCTTGATAATTGGTGTTCTAGCTTTATAACACAGTAATGTAGACGGCATTTGATACATATGCCTATGTATCACAATTCGCGCCGACATTGAACGCAACACCTAAAGCATTTCTAGAATATTTGTTTAAGCTTTGTACCTTAATCAGCGTATGTTTGCTCTTCTATGCCAAGGTCATCATATAAATGCATTGAAATAAATGTTTCGGCTGCATCAAATATTTAATATATTCTGTAAATCTATCTTTTTAGAACCCTAATTACGGCATCTTTTTTGACAAACCGGAAGAACTCATACTACGAAACTGACTGCGTGGCGTGGATCTAAAAATATATCCGAAATAAAACAACATCTCTCATTTCTCTTCCCATACACAATCTCCTTACAGTGTCATAGCTAATTCGGCTGTGCTACATATTCCATCAACTCCGCTGGTGTATCTTTTTAAAACCCTAATCACAAGACCTCTTTGCATATCGGAAAGACTACAAATTTGGTGGTGTTTTGTATCACGCTGCACGACGGGTCTAATGGGGATTGTAGTTTTCAGAAATATTGGTTTTCTATGGATTAAAAGATGTTAATACTGAATTGAGAGTACAGTCAGGGGTTTAAGGTGGTGGGAAACAAGTGTGTGATCCAAATTGTAATATCTAATTGTTAAAAAAAAGAAAAAAAATAATTTTCTTCTCATTTCACAGTGCCTCCATATGGTGACTCTACCCCTGTAGGTATAGTCACATACCAACACCCAGAGCTCTTTATAACAATTGCCCCCATGTATGTAGCACCTTCTGTAGCAAAATGACATGCATTCAAAAATTCACTGAGGTCAAGGTTCAAAGGTCAGCAGTTCAGGCCAGGAGCTACTTACAGTCTTCAGGCTGGCATTATGTTAATCTCCAGATTGAGACCTTTCCAACAGTGTATTTGGCTTAGTCCTACAACAAAGTTTTAATTTTGCAGTTTTATCCACACAGCCTTGGCCCAGGCTTACTTTCCACTGGCCCCTTTGGAGGCCCAACCTCAACAATGCAACTCCTACTACTATTACTATTATGTATCATAACCAAGGAAAATATGAACTATTTGAGGCTTTTGCAGTATAACGTGAACCTGTGCACACCTGTATCAGTCAAAAAAGGCAGCCGCTAAGGTGTTGGAAAGGTACTTTTTGAGGATGTTACTGGCATATGAAGCACACAAAGCATATGATGGCATTAAAAATGTTTTATTATCATAGCTTACATGTGTATGAAACATAACCAAGCAAAATATGGATTATTGAAGGCTTCTGCTACGTGCCATGAACCTGTGCACACCTGTATCAGTCAAAAAAGGCAGCCGCTAAGGTGTTGGAAAGGTACTTTTTGAGGATGTTACTGGCAAATGAAGCACACAAAGCATATGATGGCATTAAAAATGTTTTATTATCATAGCTTACATGTGTATGAAACATAACCAAGCAAAATATGGATTATTGAAGGCTTCTGCTACGTGCCATGAACCTGTGCACACCTGTATCAGTCAAAAAAGGCAGGCGCTAAGGTGTTGGAAAGGTACTTTTTGAGGATGTTACTGGCAAATGAAGTACACAAAGCATATGATGGCATTAAAAATGTTTTATTATCATAGCTTACATGTGTATGAAACATAACCAAGCAAAATATGGATTATTGAAGGCTTCTGCTACGTGCCATGAACCTGTGCACACCTGTATCAGTCAAAAAAGGCAGCCGCTAAGGTGTTGGAAAGGTACTTTTTGAGGATGTTACTGGCAAATGAAGTACACAAAGCATATGATGGCATTAAAAATGTTTTATTATCATAGCTTACATGTGTATGAAACATAACCAAGCAAAATATGGATTATTGAAGGCTTCTGCTACGTGCCATGAACCTGTGCACACCTGTATCAGTCAAAAAAGGCAGGCGCTAAGGTGTTGGAAAGGTACTTTTTGAGGATGTTACTGGCAAATGAAGTACACAAAGCATATGATGGCATTAAAAATGTTTTATTATCATAGCTTACATGTGTATGAAACATAACCAAGCAAAATATGGATTATTGAAGGCTTCTGCTACGTGCCATGAACCTGTGCACACCTGTATCAGTCAAAAAAGGCAGGCGCTAAGGTGTTGGAAAGGTACTTTTTGAGGATGTTACTGGCAAATGAAGTACACAAAGCATATGATGGCATTAAAAATGTTTTATTATCATAGCTTACATGTGTATGAAACATAACCAAGCAAAATATGGATTATTGAAGGCTTCTGCTACGTGCCATGAACCTGTGCACACCTGTATCAGTCAAAAAAGGCAGCCGCTAAGGTGTTGGAAAGGTACTTTTTGAGGATGTTACTGGCAAATGAAGCACACAAAGCATATGATGGCATTGAAATTTTTTTATTATAGTAGTTCACATATGTATCATGACATCTGAAGATGAGGAGTTTTATTCCTACACTGCCTCAACTCTGTGATTCACAAAGGTTCCTGAAAACAACATCTACTTGCTGCATATCGTAGCTGCAGCTGAGCAGCACCGGGGGGAGAGCTCGCATTTACCCTGCTATCACAGTAAAGCTGTCCAGTGCCGGAATGGACACCACAACCAGAGCCGAGTGATCGGGCAACAGAACTGAATTCAGCAGCCTCTAATAACTCTAATAACAGAGTGCGTCATCAGAAATGTCAGAGTCACTGTCAGAATAATCATCTGAAACACTGTGCAAGAAGTTGATGGTCTCTGCTCCAGTCAAAACTTGCAGGTAGCTGTATCTGGCATTAGCCATCATATCTCTGATGTCGTGCTGCTTTTTTCGGATGATGCTCTGCAGACCTTTCAACTCGTCTTCACTTAGGCCCCACGATGAATCTTAAATGTATGAGATAGATACAGATAAAGCCTGTATTAGTAACTTTATCGTCAGTCATTGATATGTACATTCTTGTGATATAAAATTTTGAATACATACTTTGCATTGTTGCCCTAGAAACCAGACAGGACAGCTCTTTCAGGGAATCACTACGAGTTGAAAGGGACCTCCAGTGGTGCTTCATCTCCATGACGAGAATCATCTTCTCCTCCTGAAGTCTCAATACTGCCATGACCATGTCGAAAGCTCTTCTCTTTGTCCTGAGGTCAACAAAGTCTAGAAAGCATTTATGACAAAACATTTATTAATATGTATGAAAGATCTATGAAGTCTAATGGAGTTGAAGGTATGTCAAATTTGCTAAAGTATTCAACAGACTGGTGTACCTACCATTGTGTGGTAGCTGCCATGGCCAAGCTGTCTCTCCAGACAGAATGGTTTCCATGCACAGAGTTTCTGTGCTCGGAACCACTCTGTTATATTTTTCCACAACAGAAGTCAGGATCCCTTTCTCCTCCCTAATCTTACGGCGGATTCTGGCACGACCTTTGTTGCTGTCTGTGTCTTTGTAAAGACGCTGCGAGCGTCTCTTGCCACCAGCACCTCAATCTTGTTGGTCAAGGCAGCAGCATCACTTGACTCGTTGGTTGTTGCTTTGGAGAGGAAATATGTGTTGCACTTAGTAACTTATAATATCAGCGCAATTTGATCTCATTTTCATGCAATTCTCAAATACCATTATGATAAGGTAATTTATTTGAAATAAAATAAAATTTATTTTGTATGCCATGTTCTGCTCTGGAATAAAGGTCAACAGAAAACATCCCTTCTTTTCAGAGAATAAATTTAGTAAATGTTTCAAAATGATATATATTGTAATCTTGAATGATTTGTGAAAACTAGGTAATGAGATTGTTATCACTAATTCTGAGACTGAAAAAATAATTGTATTAATCATGACTTCAGAAACTCTGTGCTGACAAAACTACAATGACAATTTCCTCACCTTCTGCCCACTCCTTCACATCACTGACCCAGTCTTCCAACTGGCTCTCAGTCACTGCCAACTCTGCCTTCATGGACTCCAGGTTCTGCAACTGGTTTTCCAGAGCTTTTGTGGTCTACAAATGACAGAGACAATAAAAATAATTAGTTAACATTCAAGTCCACAGCCTCAACTACTGCTAACAAAGAAAATGTAACACTTATAAAAAACTGATGTTATTACTTTCAGATATCTGTGGGACAGTGAGGTGGCCAAGTCGTTGACCTTTTGCTTATTCCAGCGCATGGCCATGAGCGTCAGCATGTCTGTACGTCCTGCAACAGAAAAAAATATGATGTTATCACTATTCCACTTATTTCTTACACTAAAGTTTATACTATTTTGTCACCTCACCTGCTTTTGACATATGTTTGGTGGTCACTGCTATACGAGAGAGGAAGGCGTTGACCTGTTCCACCTCCTCCCCTAGTGTTAATCCAGCCCCTTCCTGATACGCCCCACTCCATTTCACCTGTTTAAAATACATTCAAAAACAAGGCATGTTATAACAAGTCAATGTTGACGTGGAGGTATGGAGGTTTTCACATAAAGTGATTCTGTCACATGGTAACAATTGCTTACTTCACATTTGAAGTCATGGGCTTTGGCATGGAACACTGAGAGAAAGGGCTCCATGTTCAGAAGATGCTGGAGCTCTGGGCAGCTTTTTGTGACTCTTTGGAGGTAGGGCCAATATTTGCAGGTCACATCCATGCAAAAAAAACAACTACTGGCCAGCTTCTGTTGTAAGTACAGGGGATATGCAAAGATTTCTCCCCTGTACATATTGAGGGCACAGAGAAGCACTCCATGACGACAGACTGCAAGCTCCAGTCCCTCCTCATCCAGTTTACTGGCCGATCTTTGGGAGGTTTCTCTGGCTGCTGACCATTCCCCTCCACAAATACCTCTTCCAGAGATCTGCAATATAAAAACTGACTGATGAAAATGTTCCAACCTAACAAAACTCTCCAATAGGAGATTTAGTATTCCTGTGTATATAATTATAGTCTGCAATATTACATGTTTGGTTGTGCTCTGTATGTAGTTGATGAATCTGGTGACGTCTTCATCCTTGGCTATGAAGACCCCATCAAAGATGGCCTGTTCCTCAGATCTAAATAAAACAAAGGGACATTTTATGATACCTCGCATTCTCAAGTTAATTGGTGCACACTCAGAGACTAAAGTTTTGTTATTAGTTCAAACACTGTGACATTATAAATATGTTATAGTACCTAGCTGCATTCTTAAAACGGTAATGCTTGCGGTTTCCATCCACAGAAACAGCAAGCATATCCGGGCTGCACGCAGGACAGGTGAAGGGCTCCTCCTTGCAGATGCTGTCCACCTCATATCGCACAGCCTTCCATTCAAAGAAACTTTTTATAAAGCTGTCAGCTGAGATCTTCCCAGTCTATCACAGAAAAAGGACATCAACAGCTAATGATATTTAAAAAATAAATTATAAGGACATAAGCTTTTCAACGCACAAATCAAAAACATCAAGAAGGACTAATAACTTCAATACTCACACGGCCAAAACGGACAGTTCGCTGATCTAACATTCTTAAAAATGCCTGACAGGACAGACCAGGTGCAGCCATTTTCATTTCTTCAAATGAGAAGAAAACATCTGTTGCATAAATGGTAGCGAAGTGAAGGGTAGCTGGCCAGTAGTCACTTCGAAGAAGGTCCTCAACTCCAGCAGTCCATGTGGCTTTGCATGCTTCACAAGCCAACTCAAGCATGCTGAGCTCATGTCGTCCTTGAGAAAAAAAAACAACAAAAACAAAAAAACCCCACTGTAATGCAAAATTTTCCCCCTTAATTATATTCATGGTTTTGTTCAAATGTGGTAAATATTACTCAATAGTCATGTTAAGATTTCATATACAAAGCTATAACAAACATGTACGAGTTGTTGAGAAGGGATAAATATTATTAAAAAGATACTTTTTCAAACAGGACAAAAGTTCTCCACATTCCTACCATTCATTGTGATCACAGCCACAGCCCTTCCTGGTTTGAGTCTCAGTGCCTCTGTTGGACAACCACAGATTTTGTCAGGCATCTCCACGGGTACTAACCGCACTAGAAAAAAAAAATCAAACATGAATTAAGATTTGTTTGTATCGACTGGGAAATAAAACATTTATAGATTTCTGAATGCACTTAAAGGCTGAACTTAACGTGAGAAAATTTAAAACAGACTTAATGGATGACGCACACTGCTGAGAAGTATTAAAGACATCTTGAGGAACTTACCACAGGGGCAAAGGGTGTTATTCAGTACAAAAGTTGTTGGAGGCAATGGCTGGAAAAATCCTGCGGTACTGGCATCTCTGTTGTGGAGGGGGTGTCTGGTGTGCATACTGGCATCACATTCAGCACAGAAGAAGGGGCATGGTCGACAATCACGACAACGGACAACAGCTGTATTACTCCGACACTGTTGGCAGATGTGGGATTCCACATTTTCTTGTGCCACTGCGGTGTTAACCAGACGTGGTCTCTCTGCCCTCCAGCTCTCTGCAAAGAGACTTTTTCGTGTGCTCCAGTTTGATGAAGCCAGAAGAGAAGTTTTTGGGGTTGGTGCTTCCACCTCATCTCCTGTGGCATCGCTAAGTGATTGCTGGAGATCTCGTAGAAACCCCTCTGTTAAAAAGTCAAAAGTAAGTGTACTGTATGGAGTGATTGTGAAAGGTACAACTGCTGTGCTAAATTTTGGCAAATTTGTACTCAAATATGAAGATAGAGTTTACATCTTAACTCTGTATCACATACACCATACAGATACAAGTCCAAATGTCTGAACATTATGCTTTGGGCTTATGGAGAACAAATAAAGCACATACCAACAGTCTCTGGAGCAAAGACCACCTCTGAGTTCGTGTCGGGAGCATCGACAGGGGGATGACTCTTCTGACTAACCAGCTGTATCAGAAATTTAAAAAAAAATCTTTGTATCATTAAAATGTTCTATTTGTCCCAACACATGTAAGCCTGGTTAACAGAGTGAAATAGCACAAAATCACTGCCAAACATTTATCGACATCAGGTGTAGTTGTATTTGTTACCATACCACCAAACCAAAGCCGGTAACTCCTTAGTATAAAGTTATCCTTTGTACTCCAATATTTTTTTTTTTTTCCCCCGGTACCATACATAAAGCTTTACATTTCCTTGATTTGAAACACACAAATGCCTAAATAATCCAGATCTTTAAAATATCATGAATGCAAAAGCAATACTGAACCTGACTTGACTGATTCCTGCTTGATCATGGTCTTGCATGGATTAAGTTTCCGTCACTGTTTCTCTTCTTCCACCTCACCGTTGGCACAGGTGCCACTGGTGCTGCTGCTTCCTCTTTCTGCAGCTCACCAAGCAAGTCATCAACCCTCTCGAGATCATCAATGAGCTCTTGCTGATCAGCCAGGTTATCCACACTCATAAGAAGATCCTGGAGTTCTGAATCACTCATGATAAAGGGCAGAGACACAGACAGACTGAAAACAAGAGAGTTGGACAGAGAGCACGTTCACAGGAATAAACTGAGTTGCAACAGAGAAATAGATAAAACAAAGCAAAGGTAAGCACAGAGAGAGAGAGATTAACAGGTACAACACAGCAAGGACAGGTTAACAAGACAGACGTGGCTCTTAAAAGTGCCTTTGGGTTGTTTTGTTCTTAGAAAAAAAACAAGGGTTGGCTTTTTAGATGACAAATTTGCAGGACCCGTTGAGGGAAGAGAGAAGAACTGAGACACTCAAAACTAAACAAACATACATTTGACACATGTTTTTTTTTTTTAAATTTACGACATCACTACTTAGCTACTAACCAACTGTTGTGAGCTACATAGGTAAAATAAAATACATCACTTCTGGAGATTATACATTTTCCTATGCTTGTATCCTCAAAAATGACGAATATATGTAAAATTTTATTTGAAGGAATATGCCTGAAACTGAATTATCCATGACACGACTGCTGTCATGAAGAAATCTTGAATATGGCCATTAAGTGTCATTTAATCAATCACTAACTACATTAAAAATGACATCATGACATGATCGACAACATTCATGAAGACTCTTTCATCTTCGTGGCAACTGTCAAGTCAATTTAATGCACAACCCTTCAAATAAAATTATACCAAAATAAAGTTGAACTTCGAAGACACAGCCTTTTTGATTCTGTACTAGCTAACGGCAGCTAGCCAGCAAAGGTTAGTGCACATTTGTTATATTTCACTAAATCTAATCAATAATCCAGTCCTATAAATTAAAACTCTGCATTCTAAAGGCGTGGACAACAATATTTGGGATGTTTCAATCATTTTTTGTAGCTTAGATTTTCATATTTTCTCTATCTCTGTTATTTGATTAATTCACTGTTAGACTTACCAAAAGGAGGGAAATACAACTGCCTTCAAGATCGTCGCATACGATGACGTCATACACGCGCGTTTCTGATTTAGAATACAAATCTTTATTAAAAAACAAACAAACAAATCTTTGTTTATGTCAATACACAAAGTCACACCGCGGTACAGACAGAAAAAAACTCACACTAGCATACTGTCTGCTGCCATACTGCGCCAGTAAGAAAATTTTTACAACATATTATTTTTTGGAGCCCACATTGTAGGATGCAGCCGATGCCCACATATACAGTAATATATTTTGATGTTTAACTATTAATCACTTTAAATCAGTTCACATTCACATTCTATTTAATTTTGAAATGAACAGTTAAAACGATTTTGTCAAGCAAAGCTGACTGGCGTCGTCTCTATAGCAACGGTAGCTGAGGATTATGGGTAGTGTATTGCCTACACTCCAACACTTGCAAACAACTCTTTCTTTCTCAGAATCGAAGGGAAAAACACGAAAATTGATGTCCAGGAAATCAACCCACTAATGTTGTGTAACTAACAAGGACACAATGGTGTTTCTGCCTTTAGAAATGTTGCGGATATCATTGTGAAAATCACCGTTAACGTGAAAACGGACAGTACTTCCGTGTGTCAGGTCCTCAGTTAACCAATGGGACTGATGCCCTCAGCATCTTTAAGCGACGCGGTCGGGTTAATGAATTGACGTGAATGGAAGGCTGGAGCACTGGCTCTCAGAGTCAAATATCGACGCGGATGGAATTACATTAGAATAAATTGAAAGCCCGCTGCGTCGGATTATGAGGCTTAGGGAGACCTTGTGCGCCAGAAACTGACGCCGAAGGGCCCTGACCAAGCGTCGGTTTTTGACGAGCTGGGAGTGAGACTGTGTTGCTCCAAATGCCTTGCCAGCAGCCAAGCCACTTTCACAAAAACCACACTCCAAACCGGGTATAGATAGACTCCAAATGACATGAAACGAGATACGCATGACCCGGACGCTAAAAGGAGGCGTGGCTCCGCAACCGAACCTCCCACGGGGGCGGGACCCACTTGGCCACCCACATTCTCACCCACCAGCTTTACAACGGTACCACCCCCGTAGCTCTACCACCTACCGTTCTCCCACAACTGACAGATTGACCCGGGTCAATCTGGGTTAACACCCTGTACCCCCTGAGTAATTTATTACTTCACCTAACCCTGTCTCTAATGCCGTCTTCCCCTTTGACCTTCCTGTGATTTCTTTCTGTGTTTGGCTGGTCTGCTTGGTTTTTCTTATGGCCACACCAGTCGGTTATCCTAACCCTCAACCTCTCCCCCCTTCATGTCTAACCCCAAACCCCTCCTTCTTTTTCTGACCTGACGCTGGACACGCCCTAGTCAGTATTTTTTGTAGACATTTCAGGAAGCACTTTTTGAGCCACTAGACACTCTACTGTGGTGTGGATTTGTCCTGCCATTAGGCATAGCAGGTTCGCTGAAGGCGTTCCCCCCTCTCAACCAACTCTTCCTCCTCCACCTATTCTTCTCTCCTCTATCATGGCTCATGCTGACAAGTGGGAGGTGAGATGGGGACTAACTTGTGGCGGCCAGCGCCATGCCTCTGTCTCTCTACCTATGTTGTCGTTGGTCAACATAGGGAGAGACTCTGAGTACTTTATTACTTCACCTAACCCAAGCACATAACATTAAAACATATCTACTTAGAAAAACTATACCTCTAAAGCATATAAAACTAGTGATTACTTACATACACCGTGAGGATAACTTGTCCACATGGACAGTGTGTGGAGAGAAGTGAGGTACAGATGCGGAGGGCGACGTACCTATGATCCCGGCTGGGATTGCGTGACAGAGGCACAGTGGGGGAAGGATAGTGCACCTCCCCGGCCACTTCCGGCACGGGCTCAGTTCCCCGCACCCAACCCTTACCCCTAAATTTAATTATAATTTCAGATCTAAAACCTAAGCTTATGGCGACCCCTAACCCTATTTTTTACTCTAACCCCAACCCCCTTAAATAATAAATTAATTAATTAAATTTCATAATTTAATATAAATATTTAAAATATATTATGATTCTTAAAGTTATAGTGTATATAATATAATATAATTCATAATAATTTATTTTAGAAGGCATTATTAAGATAAATTCATACTATTGCAATAGGCATGCATTATAGTAAAAGAAAGGAAAGGGGGCGGGACTAAACTGGAAAGGGAAGATGTAAAAAGGAAAAACACTAAATTTAACAGAGGACATTTTTGGGGGGTATAAAAGGCAGTGCATCAGCCCAAGAGCTCATTTTGGCTTTGGACACTGATGAGTGCGCATGAGCAGCCAGATACCAGCCACATACACAGTAAGCCATTTGTATACTTTTAGTGTGCTGTAAGCCTGAGGAAGACCTATTTAGGTCGAAACGTCGCGTTTTTTGGGGCACACCTTCTTTTGTTTATTAATAATAACAACTTAAACAAAAACTTTTTTTTCATTTAAAACAATTTTTGTTTACGTAATTTACTTTCCCCATTTGGGAAAGCTTTTTTGGTGATTTTTTTACATTTAAAATTAAAAATTAAAAAATTAAAAAAACAAAAAAAAAACAAACAAAAAATAGAGACAAAACAAACCATGGATGGATGGACAGAGGTCCGCTATGGCCGGCGGGCCAAGCGCGACCGTGGACCCTATAGGGACCGGGACTACGGGTGGTCTTACGGGAGGAAGGACAGTGCACCTTCCTTCTCCTTTGGGAGAGGGGATTGTTTCCCCTTCCCTAACCCTCTAAAAGAGGGGGCACTTTCAAGATGATTCAAAACAATTAAATATGTAACTTTAAAAGGATTAAAATCATGGATAGACAGGTCCCTTTATATAATTAAATAACACCAATTGATTACATACCTGTTAAAACACTATACATGATCTCTTAGAAAATGGATTAAAAAAAATTTAATTTATAGTACCTTTTTATATGATTTAAAAACATTAGCTTAATAAATAGGTTCTATAGGATTAAAAAAGACATTTCATTATGATTTTACAAGATTTGAGCAATTAAAAAAACAAACAAAGACAAATACTATGCGTAGTTCATGGTCAAACTTGCAGACATCCAACACTGAGGATACGTAAGAAGGGGGAGGGCCAAAATACGTAGATGAACTTGAGGGGAGGTGATAAAAGGAGACAGGGAGGCGAGTCACTCATTCCTGCTCTGACTTTGGAACAACATGGACCCCTGTCAGCCAGTCAATTCATCTACACAGTGTGCTAGGCCTGAGCAAGACCAGAAACTGGTCGAAACGTCACTGTCCAGCACACGCTTCTTTGGTTTTTTATTGCTCAAATAAAATTTGTTTTTTATTTTATAAACCAATTCATTTATTGTGTCCTTTTCAGTTCATTCATTGTTTTTTTTTATTTTGATTCATTTCATTTCATTTCAATTCATTGCTGTATAAATAAAGTTGCACAAGCATAACATTTCATTTTATCACATATAAATATATTATTAAAAACAATTATAAATATATACCTTCTGTAATTACTTAAATACACCACTGAAAAAACATCAACTCTTGGAAGGCACGTGGAGGGAAGTGCGCTATGGGCGCAGACGCCAACGCGCCTACGATCCCGGCTGGGATCACATGAGAGAGGTGCAGTGGGGGAAGGACAGTGCACTTCCCGTGCCACTTCTGGCACAGGCTCAGTTCCCCTTATCTACTAGGAATAATCAATTATGCTGTGTCTCAGAACATTTTACTGTTCATACAAACTCCCATGGTCATATACAGTAGTGTCAGTCACATTTAAAATTGCTGCTTCACTCCTACTCCCATCTCTATTCCGATTTAGCAGTTGTTGTTGTTGAAGAGAGAAGGTGTATAGATAAAATGGAAGCTCCCACAAAGCGAAGAAACCAAGACTGACAGCCGGACATAAGATGTTAACTAGATAATGTAACTAACTAAATAGGTAACGTTAGCTTAGTAGATTAAAGCAATAAGCCCTGAGAGGCGCGTCGTGCCTTAGCTGTTCTAGAATCACTGTAAACCACGGCCTCATGGGACTTATTGCTTTTGGAAAACGGTTACTACATATACCTGGCAAGGTCAATGAACAATAATTTATTGATAACAAATAATCATTCTTCCACCAAGCAATGTAACGGTAGTTCCTCAGCGACATTCAGCAGAATGGTTGCTAAGCAACACACAGACGCAACAACACAGACTCAATTGAAACTTAATGTTAAAGATTGGGGTGATTGTTAACATTTATCTGGATATATTTAAGCACTGATAACATAGATCCACACTGTAAAAATTGATTCTGTGGTCATGTAGATTTGAATTAATGTATCAGGTAAAATATATTCAATATAATTGTGTTTTTGGTTTTGAGGAGAATATTTAATTAAAATTTAAATAAAAATGTTTGGAATAAAATCCGCCCATTGTAATTAAATAAAACATAAGCATTATGTTTACCTAATCCCAAATAGACAGAATATTGAGTGAATTCTAATTAATGTAATCAGGCAAATTTTAATTGAAAAGTACTTCCTGTCAAAGAGCGCCTTTTTAAAAAAAAAAAAAAAAAAATGCAGCAGGCTATCATTTAGCCACAAGACATTTGAAGAGAGTACAGACAGTGAATGTTCGCCTTCTTCGACATTGCTCAACTTGCAAAATTTAACTGGTTGACTAAGGTAAGAAAACTTATTTTATTATCACTGGGCTTGTAAGAAGAACGCATGTAGTGGAAGGAAGGAATATTACAATATAAAATGAGCTATCACAGAAAAAGAGACTCAGCAGCAACGTAAAGTTGGCTTCTGTTGCCAAGGCTTCATATAAATGTACGTTAGTAGGCCTAATGTGATTTTGTTGCGAGCTATGAACACTGCATTATACATTTTGGAAGAATTCAAATACATCGAAGTCAAACTTTTATTTTGAAGGATGCGGCTTGGTATTCCGCTATCTTGGTTCCTACCTCCCTTGCGTGTTGATATATCCTCAGTATGTTTTTAATGAAATGGCGTAAATAAGTACATTGGGTTTAATGTTAAGGGTAGACACATTAACATGTGAAAGATATATTGGGGGTTATCACTAGAAGAGCATCTTATATTTCGGACGGCACTTGACGCACTTCCGTTAGCTTTACTTCCTGTGTGGAGCTTGTCTTCCCGGGCAGGTAACGTAAGTTCTCTCTGTTGTTTCGCTGTTTTGTTGCAACTTGCAAATGTGAAGCCAACTTACCTAAACCCACGTGAAGTAAGTTTATTCGCAGTGTTATATTATAGAGTCGCAATTGTGTTTCTTTTCATGCTTAAATCTGTTCATTTTAGTGTGGTAATGTCCGGAGCACTTAACGTTAGCAGGAGGGGAGGAGGTTTAACATGGCACAGACTTTAATTTTACAGCTAAACAGTACAATAAAAAAGTTTCTGAAAAAATTTTAGTAACAGGATACTGTTCCATATCTGATTAGCGCCGGTGTTTAGTTTGGTAGTTAGAGTTTTGTGAGCCGGCCGCCGAACTCCATTGGAAAAATCGGCCATTTAACATGAAGATAACTGGTGATGAATGGCTGGTTAGCGACTCGTTTAAGTAATGATTTTACCGAAATAAGTCCACATTTACACACAAAATAGTTGCCGAATAAAACAGTGGCTCCTACCGTTACTTTTTAAAAATATATATATCATCATGTTGCACGCCTTCGGCGCCTTCAGCGTACACACCCCCAGTATCTCACAGCAGAGCAGAGGCATTTTTTTGTCTTTTAAAACTATTTTAAAACATAGTTTTCCGTACTTTTACGATTTAAAAAAAGTTTGCTGGATGCACATTTTCTTCTCAGATCATGTTATTGTTGCTTTACAGGCAGTGTACCGATACAGACAGACAGACAATAACAGACAATAACTTGATGTGATACCCTTGTCTCTTTTGTTGCCTTTGTGTTTCAGATCAATGCAGAATTTCAAAGAACAGCTACTGTACATCTGGAGCCGAAATTTATGTCTGCGTTGGACCATCACACTCCCAAGCTACTGACACTATTTCGTGCCAAAGGTGGAGCACTTCGAAGAAGACTGGAGATCATAATGGAACCGCTGGAGGTACAATACTTTTTAAAATTAGAAGTAGCTTTATTCCATAAGATTTCCAAATGATATGAATAAGGACATCAAACTGAATGATAGACAATTGTCCTCCAGAAATTAGCTGCTGCCCTAATATAAGTGCAAATAGTTAATGAAGGCAGCTTCTGGTGGGAGGGGAGGCAGTGGGAGTAAAGCAGGCATGTAAAGTACGATTAGAATTGATAGGCAATCCCACAAAAATGGGATTCAGGTTGTACAAAAACAGATTTTCTCATAAGTGTTTACGTTTCTAAATTACAGAAACATTCAGTGATTTTTTTTATTTTTTTTGGTGATTGATTTATCAGTTGTTGCATTCCTCCCCAGGACTCAGTGCACTCTTCGGTTGAGAGGACCAGAGAGGTTGTCCTTAAGTGTCTTATAGAATACCTTGGAGAACAAGGGGGACATCTCATCAAAGAATTCAATGTAGGTAAACTTAATTTGCATTAACTTATTTCAAGGACCACATTTCCTTAATTCCTCAAGTAGGTGCTGTTGTCAAATAGATCTGTGACCTTTGTTTTTTGTAGTATCTTTAACAGCTTCAGTGCTCCTTGTCATAGATTCTTCAAATCTCTGAACTCAACTAGAGGGATGAACACTATTCTTCCACAAGATACTGTAAATAGAGAGGGATATAATAGTACAATAGCATAAAGCCCTCATTACAATGGAAGAACAATTGTAGAATATAAAAACATCAAAATAAAGAAAACAAAGAACAATTTGAGACCAAGGCCTGCGAGAAGCTATGAAAACAATAATGAATGTATTGTCTAATAATACCGTATGCTTGCAATATATTTATGATAGTTTTATACTAAGACACTTACAATTTCATTTTGCAGGACACTGAGAACTTGGAGGAACTTGAACAGCTCGTAATGGCAATTATTGTGACCCCAAAGCCTGGAGCTTCTACAAGCAACAGCCCAAAGAACATTGGAATTGTCATAGAGGGCGTGGAAGTCATCACAGGACTTGGAGATATTGTGAGGGCTTGCTCTGTCCTCCTTGGCTTGACCTACGCACTGAATCTCGATTATCCCAGACAGCTGAAGTACACCTTTGAGGTATTCCAAAAACTTTTCTTGGAACTGGATGATTCAGAGCTGTCAAAGTCCAGTCCCTCAAGAGCAAACTTCTGGCTTGAAATGAGACTGTAGTTGCAGTGCAGACTTTTGTGCTACACAATGTCCCGCTTCTACAGAGCTTGAGAATTGCACATTTGAAAGTGCTCTGTTTGTAAGTTGGCACTGATTTGGACTCTGTCCCATGAATGTCATTGACATTTCAATTGTTGTTAGTTCAAAGTACAAAGTACAAATGTTTTTACTCTGTACAAATTGCACTTTTATAGTTTATGTTTTGGCACATGCACTTATGGAGAATTTTTACTTTAAGATCATTATTGATCTAATTTAGTGGTTCAGTGAGTTGAGAAAGGATGGAAACATGTTTATGGACATATCACCATTCTGTAATATGGCATTTCTTTTTTTTCTTTTTAATTGTTAAAGTCAGCATTTTGTCCCTTTTCAAAGATCTGTTTTGACATGTGTGAGCAAACTTCTGGCTTTAAAATGAGACTGTAGTTGCAGTTTACATGTTGTGCTACACAATGTTCAGCTTCAACAGAGCTAGCGAATTGCACATTTGAAAGTGTTGCTATGTTTGCAAGTTAGCACTGATTTGGACTCTCATCCCACTAATTTCTATTGTGGTTAGTTCAAAGTACTAAATGTGTTTTACTCCATACAAATTGTTTTGGTACATGCACTTCTGGTGCATTTTTCTTTAAGATCATTATTAATCCCATTTAGTAGCTTAGTGAGGTGAGAAAGCATGGAAACACATGTTTATGGATACATAATCACTGTGTAAAATGGAATTTATTTTTGTTTTTACAAAAAAGTTTGGAGTCAGTATTCTGTCCTATTCAAATTTCTGGTTTGAAAATGCAAGATCTTACTTCTGGCCTGAAATAAGACTGTGGTTGCAGTGTACACTGATGCTACAATGTGTTTGAAAGCACAAAAGTGAATTGTTAATAAACGTGTTATTTGATTATTTGTTTAATTCTGTACTTTCTGGGCCATAGACTAGTTATTCCTAAGAAAGATATAGATTTAGATTTAATTCATTGTATTGAATACATTCAAATGAATGCACAGGTAAATGTAGTTGATTATTACTCAATTATATATCATTGATATGTAGAATTAAATACATTTTTATCAGTACAATTTACACATTAGGGAGTTTATCTTTTTCAAATCAACTCAATATTTTTGTTTAGGTTTTAATTAATTCTGTACTGTTTTCTATTCAGATCTACTCATATTAAATGGGTAACTATTAAGAGTCTCATTTAATGAAAATTTACTCAATACCAAACATTGTGAAATTTAATTAATAATATTGCTTGTAATCTGTTGCCTCATTTTTATTGAGTAGATATGGTGTATCTTTTCTTACAGTGCAGGTTGTACAGCTGCCTAGTTAAGTGCTGTGAAACAACATCACTCTGCTCTGTTGATACCAAAAGCCAAGTGAATAAACACTTTTTTCCACCGGAGCATGCCGGGTTGGGGACACTTGGTAGTGGGGAAGAACAGCACGAAGAGTCAGTAACGCACAGAGCTTCTTTCTGGATTTTATAATCGCTTTGTGTGATATTAGTTTGAAGGACAACTATTGGTTTTAGATTAGTTTACCCCAGTGACTTGGTGTTGTTATTAGTTTGTTAGTTTGTCTGGTTCAGAGGGGAACTCCGGAAGTCGGAGGTGTCGCTGAAGTCGGTAAAATTAACAACAATTTGACATTTTTAAACAGCTTGTTTGGCGCAATACTGATTACTCTGTATGAAACATACGAACACGAAATGGAACTGTCAATTCTCTGCACAAATCTGACCTCCTCAACAAAGTCTGGTTAATGTCCGGTCCAACTGATTAGGACATTGGTTACACATACAGCTCCTCCAGGTAATGGTAAGTTCAGAATAGCAGTGCATGTGTGAAAGGGGCTACACTACTGTACATTGTACACTGTTATTTATGCACTCACTATATAGCTAAAGCAAATAAACTAGTAACACAAGCAGAAAAATCAATGTATCAAATTAAAAGGATCATCAAGGTCAGTCATTGTTCTTCTGGCAAAATAATGGTATCTGGTCACAATGTAGGCAGCACAGAGACACAGGGAGAGAGAGAGGCACAGTGAAAGCAGTGGCCAGGCAGGGACATGCTCAGGGGATACAGATGATCAGGTGAGAAATTTGAATGAGAACTTAAACAGCTTGATAACAGTTTTAACCTAGGTCTACGTGTCAACAGTAAATAAAACTAGTAACACTGGGCCTGATGCTGGCATATAGGTGAGATATAGAGCAAAACCTTTAAGATTAAAACATTGATTTTCACTTAATTGTGAATTTCAAGAGAAGCTTTATTTTGATTCTGTAGGAATCCATGCAATTTCTCAGAATATTCCTTTACATGTGAATTCAAATGGTCAATGTTGTCGTAAAAACTTCTAAATGTATGAATTTTCATATATAAAATAATACAGAATTGTGGGAAATGTACGCCCTTGCCAAGAGTTGATAATCCTGTACCATACCAAAGAGGTACCTGTGAGACACAAAATAATCCTGAGTGTTTTGGAGAAACAGCCCCTGGTGAACCTGCATCTGAGAGAGAAGGTGTTATTATGGAGGAACTAGAGAGACAAAGTGAAAGTACACCAGGCCCTGATGAACCCAAGACTCAGCTTGACACCCAGCCCACTAAGGAGATTGACCAGAGACAGACACCCTGGCTATATGTTCACTTACCCCTCTCTTGGTCAACCGACCTACTAGCCACGTTTCATGGTGGCTGCCATAGGAACTCAGCCCCCTGTTTACACTCACCAGTATCCCCAGTCCTTCTTTCACTCATTCTAGTCCGTGCCAATTATCCATCCCACATACCAGCCCATAACTTGTCGCTTGCATTGCTACTGAATGCTTACAAGACATTGTGCACGTTCATGGTTAGCGAGTAACATGCTTAAGAATTTTGGGTACCCCACAGAAATTTGTTTGATATTATTGATATTTTGTATTGCTAAGTGGGAGTTTTCATTTGAATTACTAAGTGTTGGGAGCCACTTTTGTTAGTAGGGGAGTGTGTGGTACACCCCAAAAATAGAGTGACCACTCTTGGTGTTTATTTAATTTGATAAGATGAAAAGTAATTTCTTTTAATTTTTTGGGTCTAGTATTTTGCCAAATAATATTACACTTTTGGGGGGGAAAATAACATAAACCTGTATTTCAAATCTTCCTTTCTGAGTCTTAGTTTAATTTTCATACCCGATTCATTTGTCAGGGTTTTGTTACGTTTTTGTGATCGTTATTACATGCTAAGAAGCCAAAATGAGGTAAAGCCAGTTTAACAAATGAGTAAATGTTTTAAAGCCGGGGTCGTTTAGCGCGCTAGCTATCTACACATAGGTACTGAGCGGTGTCAGTCAAAATCTAATAAGCCAATGGGGACGCGCTGCTGAAAAAGCCCGCCCACATGAGAGTTTTGTGCCAAAACCGCAAACAAAATGTCAGGGAGCGCAAACGAGACAGAGCTGCAGAGAGGCCGCAAAGCTGAGAGTCAGCAAAAGTATGAGCAGAGATATACCAGCAGAAGGAACCGTAAACAAAATGATGCATTATTAGAAGAGCAAAGACCAATATTTACACTATTTGACAAATTATTTGATTGCAAGTTGTAAGTTTTATTTTTGAAATGACTTTCATGTTCTCTCAAATTCCTGTTTTGTTTTTTGACATTTAAGAAGTTTTGTTTGTTTCTTTTGGCACAAATCTAATTCCATACTATTAGCAACGTGTCATTTACAAACAAGGAGAGAGTTCTTCAGGCATACCTTCATTTTGAGGCCCTGACCAACCATGACTACAACTGCAGTTGTGTGTCATGTGGATACAGTTGTTGTGATGGATCTTCACAAGAAATGTGTTTTCAATAAGCCTGGTGAGTTTGATGAGCTGTTATTTTATATATTTTAGCTTCATTGCTTGTACAGCACCTCATCTCTCTCTGAATTTTATCAGGACATCATGCTAACCATGCCTTGAATAGCACTGCATCAACTCTTGTGCTCTGAATAACAAACTACTGTTTTAACAGTGAGTGAAATCCCAAGTCCACCTGGTAACTACAATGGTCATGTGGACATAAACAACTTCTGGGACGCTGTGGCTACAGAAATGATCACTCGTGGATTAATTCCATGTAAGTCTTGTCAAAAGACAGAACCTCATAAGAAGAGCTGGAGAGAGAGTATCTTAATATGTGTCTAATTTTGTGATAATAATCGCTAATACTCGTCACATTTGTTCACAAAGGTGGTCGGAAGAACCCCTTTGTTGTGCCCCGGAGTTACCATCACTGGGCCCCCAGGTCAAATTCAGTGTTAAACACAGAATTTGAAAAAATGCAAAGCCCCAAAATTCAAAAATGATGGGGAGAATGACGATGAGAAAATTAATGAGGAGCAGCTCACAGATGAGCTTGTGAACTTGAAGGTGAATTAGTTGATGAAATATGCAAAATCCACTTTGTGGACTATCAATCGAATAATCTAGGTGTTTTATTCCTACTATGAGGAATCCGATCTGGTCAGATTTTAGTCAGACTAAGGTGTGGAAAGGTCGAGGTAAAAAGGGAAAACTAAGGAAAGGGAAGGTGGACCCAAACGCAGTTACTGGAGGTAAGATCAGGAAAACAAAAGGCGAGCTTTATTTAAAAGCTGTTTACAAAAAAACAAAAGCAGACAAACGGGGATGAAAAACAAAGCAACCAAGAACGAGACAAAGTAGCAAAGCAAAAATACAAAGTACAAATCAAACATAGAAAAATAACCCTAACCCTGCTTAGTGAAGGAGTATGCAAATCAGCTGGCTGGAATATTCACAAAGATCTTCTACCAGTCCCTGGCACAATCCATTGTCCCACCCTGGGTTAAATCCTCAACTATAGTCCCCCTGCCCAAGAAACACCACATCTTTAGCCACTACCACCGAGTGGCACTCACCCCAGTGGTGATGAAGTGCGTTGAAAAACTGGTCCGTAGTCACATCACAGCAGCCCTGCTTTTGGGCCCCATAAAAAGAAATTTAATTGGGCCCTTGTTTAAAAATGCGATGCCGTTTTATATAAAACTATGCATTTTAATGATATTTTTGACTATCATTCCTATATTTGTGAAAATAACAACATGACACTTACTTGGTCACTGCTCACTGTCTCCCTTGTAGCCCAGCATGTCTAATTTATCGCCACAACTGTAGACTCACAGGTGGTGGCATTGGATTCGGAGTGAAAAAATACATATATGAGGCTATATGGTCATTGTGATTTAATCTTCTGATTTCCAGAAAATATAAACATTTCTCTGATTGTACTGAGAGTTGTATTGAGTCACACAGTCTGCATGCACCAGAAATTTTGCTCTCTTCCTACTGTAAAGCAGAGGGGTGAAAGTCCCAAATTACTGACCAAACATTCTATTTTAGTGATAGCTGAATTTGAACTATAATATATACACATACATGTGCTCTTTGTATTTCACAACTATTTTGAATACATGACAATCATTCTGAAATAAATACAGATTATTGGCTTTTTTTATTTTGTAGGGGGCTGAGAGAAAGCTGCTGCTGCTGCTGATGCGCTTGACATATCTGTACGAACAACATATTTATTTTCTTTCTATTTATTTCTTTTCTTGATTGCAGGGGCTTTATATTTAATCCTGGCCCTTTTTCCTTGCCACATGTATCCTAATAATAAGTCTGTCCCAGACTAAAAACTGTTCCACACATGGGTGAGAGTTTGCTTTCAGGTACGCACATTCTCCCGTCAAATCTGTTTTTTATAGATCAGAACGTTTGCGTGGGAGGTTGCGTATGCCTCTTTCAAGACCTATTTTGTGCTTAATGAGACCCCTGATCAGATCTTTTACTGAAGCAAGATCACCACAGTGTACAAATAAAAGCTAAGCCTTCAAAGTTTTACCAAAAGTATTACCTCAAAAGGTACTTGTAGGAAAAATAGAAGTATGCTATTCACTCTGCGCAGTGGTCCATACACAATGATACATCTTGATATGTGACAAAAGTGATCAAACATAGTGGAGTGAAAGCTTAATATCCATAAATCCCCTCTGAAATGTAGTGAAGCAGTATGAGGGTGGGATGGGATGTAAATGAAAATGAATTAGAATGAATTAATGGTGATCAGTTAAATATGTTTGCATTTTAAATTAAATGTAATGTCACAGGAATCAGATTAGTGTAACTTTTGATATAAAACCATTAACTCCTGAAATAAATGTATCTAACTTTAAAATGAAGTTTAATTGCATCATTGAAGTTGATATATTGCAATCAGAACTTCTTTCTCTGGATATTTCTCTTGGAAAAAGTTTTTTTTTTTTTTCTTTTAACACCTGAGTCACCACCATTTTTTTGACCTAGCATTGAGAATACATTTGATATCTGATCACTCAGATCACATTCAGGGAGGGAGGTAGAGTTCTTTTGTTTGTTTTGTGAATTTTGTTTACCTCCTTTCAATCCACCTTTTTCTCAACATTATAAAAGCCCCTTTTGCTTTGAGAAAATTTCCCTCACTTTAATCTGTTCTGAAATGGACTCTAGTCTTCCCTCTTCTGAAATATCTGCAGGGTTCTGTAGAGCCAGAGTAATACAAACACAAATAACTCCTCGACACAAGTATTTCATGATAAAAGCCAACTGAGATCATTTCTTTTTTTTTTGTGGCTTCAATTTGTTCAGTGGTACAATAGTCTTAAATTCAGTAGGTTCAGTGTTCCGTGCAGTGGGTTCGAAACCCATTATATGTAATCCATATCCATATTACAAGTTTTAAAAGAGAAGTAAATACGAGAATTACTTTGTAAATGAAACGCACTACAGGGAGTACAATGTCTAGGTCGGGTCAAGATTGTATTACTGACCAATATTATGACATTTATATTCTAGTCCCCAACCTTCCGCCCCGATGTTTCATTCAAAATGTGTGGTGGTTCGGTCCATGGGTCCCCATCATAGACATATAAAGGGTAGACGCCGCAACGGCTGCCGGGCAGTGAGAATTGCGGCGGCCATCTTGGGGCGGTCATTCTACGAGTTGAATTAACGTAAGCTACTGAGAAGAACGAAGAAAAGAGAATAATAAATAAGTTTGAGTTGAGAAGCAGGGAGAAAAGATGCTGCAGCATTGCGCAGATTACTTTTCACAAGTAAGATTTAACATTACTATTTGTTGTCTTTTGTAACGATTTTCCGCCATACGTATCAATTTTTACAAATCAGTTTTCTACCACCCCAGTTAGTTTAGAAACATCTTTTTAAGGTCGAAATGCTACGTTGCGTTACTTTAATAATACATACAACAGATCATCTGATTGTAGAATAGTTTTGCAAACATGCGTTTTTAACTTGTGTGAAACTCTGGTGAGTTTTGTAAATGTGTAAATATGGTTTGGGGTGGGGATGTGTTATGTTCTGTTAAACTGAGAATGTATCTTTACATTACGTTTTCATTACATGTTATTCTCTCTGCTTTGTTACACAAGTCTGAGCATGTAAAGGCATTCCACTTCCTTCCCGTCCCCATTTGTTATCCAGGTTTTGTTTTAGTCACTCATGATTCTCTCTCTCTCATTTCATTCATTCATTATATTATATTATATTATATTATATTATATATATGAGTCATATTGATACTCTACATGATTTATATATTTTTCATTTTCTCTGATATATAAATGTATCTATTACATATATGGATAGATACATATGATTTATATTTTTTTTCATATTCTCTGATATATAAATGTATATATAATATATATATGAACATATTGATACTCTACATGATTTATATATTTTTCATTTTCTCTGATATATAAACGTATCTATAATATGTGTGTGTGTGTGTGTGTGTGTGTGTGTGTGTGTAAATATATATATATATATATATATAGAGAGAGAGAGAGAGAGAGAGAGCCTATATGATTTCTGTTGTGTTTATAGTGTTTGCAAAATACCTATCATACATAACACATATCATACATCAGAATATTCTATTACTGTTAATCCATTTATAATGAATAAAATACGCCGGCCCATGTGTCCTGTGTCATAGCTATAATGTATGACGTTTACAGCAAAAAAAAAAAAACCCGCGTGAAAATCAGTTTCTATATCAGAGTTACGATTGATTAAATGCGCTGACACCTAATCGCGCCTGCTGAACAGATTACACTGAGTGGAACGGGTGACCGCCCCAATTCTCATCAGCGCCAACAGGCAGCAGCGTTCGACGCGGCGTCTACCCTTTATATGTCTATGGTCCCCATTGATTCGCGACCGGTGCGCTTTACGGCAAGTGTTTATTCGATTTACGGCATCCCGCCATTTTATTTATCGGGGACGACAGCAGACCACACGCATTTTAACTTTGTCGCCGCACGGAGAGAGTTCCCTGCGCAATTCGCTTTTAAGTTATTACTTGTGTACTTTTGCTGTAGTATTTTCTCGGCCTGACGTCCATATATCGGTCGTTTCTTCCTCTAGTGTATGGTCTGACATTGGTCAAGACTCTGGAGGAGACAGGTAAGAATCATGCTCGAGGCTTCTTGTTAGCCGTAGAAACGTTAGCTTGATTCGTAATGCAAAGGGCTCCAAAAAAGGCTGGGCGCTGGGCGAACGTTTCCCTGTTGCGAAGATATTCGAGGTTATACTTAACTTTTGTCTTTAAAGTCGTCGCTGTTTGATTTGCAGAATAATGTTTCATTAGGAGGAAGTCGTCAATGAAGACAACAGTTGACGCTAGCTCATCGAGCCGTCCTGCGAGCTTCCGTTGTTGGAGTTGGCCTTGGCCTGCCTGTGCCTGCTGCAATATTGTACCGAGCCTCGAGTAGCAGTGATTACACTAATAACTGTAAATGTCTATTAAGGTGCAAGATGACGCAGTTTTTACCTCCGAACCTGCTGGCCCTCTTTGCACCGCGGGACCCTATACCATTCCTTCCACAGCTAGAGAAGCTGCCCCATGAGAAACATCATAACCAACCATATAGTGGCATCGCACCCTTCATCAGGCACTTCGAGGTGATTATTTGATCAATTGTTACGCTCATATTTGTATATATTTGCAAGTTTTCACTCATTACCGCACATCCTGTGTTTTCATTGCCTCTTTTGTGATCAGGACCCGAGAGATGCACCTCCACCGACGAGGGCTGAGACCCGTGAGGAGCGCCTGGAGAGAAAGGTAAGATTCGAAATTCCCTTCATAAACTGTAGAAATACTGGCTCTGGCTTGGGCTTCTTTGAAAGCAATTGTAACACACTATAGAAGGCGAATAATTGTGAACACTGGAGGCCTTCAGAACATACATTCTTCTAAGCATGGAACTGTTTTTTCCCCTTTTTATTAATGCCTTCCACTTGCTTCAATGTACTCACTCCATTCAAACACCAAAATATACATTTCAGTTAGGAATCAACAACCCCATTTTGCTCATTGACAACATTCTTAATTTCAGGGATGTGCAATGTTTTTGTTGGACATTTTCCAAAAACCAAAACCCACATTTTCAAGCATTTTCAAGAAACTCATTCCAACTTCCAGATAGAAACGCCATTCAGACTTTGAAATATTCCACAATTTGTTTAAATTTAAGGTTGTATTCATCTTTCAGATCCCATTAACGTTTCAAATAATAAAAATAGTTTATTTATAAATAAGTCCCGGCCGATTTATTTATTATTTTACAATATTAGGCATTTTCATTTTTCAGTCATTCAACTTTATGCAGAAAACTAGCAGGGCCCAGTGTGTAAATTGTTAGCAGCATTGATAGATGTTTGTCACCTATGTGCATTACTGCTGGCAATTTTTATGTGCAATACCAAGGATTACATTACCCTCTATATCTCATATGTTATGCATTGTGTATACTCAGTGTATATATAGATTAATGGATGTTTAGTATTTTTTTTACGTAGGTAGATTTTTTTTCAAAAGCTGCTTGCAAGCTAAAACAATGTGGGCACCACTGTTCTACGTTGTCCTTGTTGGCAACACTCGTGTTTAGAACGCCACAACCCTATGATATATTTTGATGTTCCTCTGTTCTGTTGTGACAGTAAAACAAGTACATTTTTAAACTGCATTATCATATTATTTCAGTGAGGACTCATAAATAACTACAAATGACTAATGTTACGGAAATCTGTTTGTTTTGTTACGTGATTCTGGATTATTTGATTTTTTTTTTTTTATGTATATATCGGCCGATATATCGGAATATCGGATTTTTAAATCACCACATATTGGTATCAATATCGGCCTTAAAAATCCTTTAGCGGTTAGGCTCTATTTATAAAGCTTTGTCATATCGCAGTCATAATGGAAGTCTATTAGAAATCACTTCAAACCCACTAATTGATTATCGACCATTTCCTACAAATATTTTTCTTTCAGAGGCGAGAGAAGATTGAGAGGAGACAAGCAGTGGTTGAGACAGAACTCAAGCTTTGTAAGTTTCACAATGAGTGACCTTATGCAAAATATTTTCCTTTT
Organism: Acanthopagrus latus; assembly: GCF_904848185.1. Taxonomy (NCBI): domain Eukaryota; kingdom Metazoa; phylum Chordata; class Actinopteri; order Spariformes; family Sparidae; genus Acanthopagrus; species Acanthopagrus latus. The sequence continues at coordinate 39,844 of NC_051062.1, forward strand.
TATGGTTTCTTTGCTAATTCTGATTTCCTGACTGCATTATGATAGGGGATCCCCATAATGACCCCAATGCACAAGGGGATGCCTTCAAAACATTGTTTGTAGCACGAGTGGTGAGTAGGATGGACACATTAATTTTCTCAAGTGTTCTTACACCAGGTCTTTGGATTATGCAAATATTTTCTTTTCTTACAGCTGATAATGTCTAACGTATTTTGTCTTTGCTGTAGAACTATGATACTACAGAGTCCAAGCTTCGTCGAGAGTTTGAGGTCTATGGACCCATCAAACGGGTATGTTTAGCTGATGTGTCTTAATTGTCCTAACCTGTTCACGTTTGCAATAAGTAAACAAAACTACACTGTAATCACATCTGCATGAGTTTATTCATTGTTTAAATAAAAAAAACTTGGTACAGGTACTGTTTCTCTTCTAGCCTACACCTTGAAATTCAATTTAGTTAAGTGGATGCCATGTGACATGCAACAACCACCACCATAAAACTGCTTAGGAATAGCTAGAGGATGGCAACAGAGAGCTCAAGGTCTTTATCTGGCCCCCCAAATACCACAGATCTAATCCCAATCTGTTCTAGTATCTGTGGGACCAACCTTACCACATTTTAAGTCTGTAATTCTTGTATGTTAAATTGAATTGCAGCCTCATTTACATATGTACATAAAACCACATGACACAGGTGTGTAATGTTTAATACACTTATGTCTAAAGGGGTTCTCAAGGAATATGTATACATGTGTTTGCAATTCTATTGACTAAATTGAAAAAAAATGGATCATGCTCTCCAAGAGTGTTAGGGCTGGTAGTAATAGCCCCACTTTATGGCTCTTGGTAAATCACCAGCATAGTTATTAACTGCCATATCTCTTTATGTAATAGTCCTTATTTTGACGAACCACCTACAGTTGAGTGTTACATCACTGTTGTAAATACAAATCCCAGGTCTCAACAATTTTTCAGACATGGTGTAGGAGCTAACTACAAATCTCATAACAATGTTATGCCCTCAAAACATCTTGTTTAACACTGTGATCCTACCCTCTTGCTGAGGTTTCATAGTGCAGAAACAAGTATTACTAGGACCGAATGGGTGTCACTGACACTATTCATCCCATTATAAGTCACCACCAAAATGATTTTGAATCTCTCAATTTCATGGAAAAAAACTGACAAAACATTACTTACTAATCAACATGTTGTGTACAAGTTTGTAACATTCGATGCAGTTCCATTGCAGCTGCAGCCACAGCTGGGAGCATATTTCTCTCACACATTTACTTTCAGAAGCGCAGTGTTAAATTCATGTGCAGGTCCCCCATATGTGCAGGTCAGTTAAGAGTCAAGAGAGCTTTCATTTGGTCTCATATTGTGTGTTCAGACAGAAAACACACAGAGGAAAATACGCTTTCTCTGCCTTGTCCACTCCACTTAAGTCGCTTTTGTCACACTGTGTGTTCCTGCTTCTAAATTTAAAGGGCCCGCACGCCACTAGCGTTAAACACCACCACGCACTACTGCTGTAGCAGCCCATCCATTTACCGACATCGTTGATCACAGAAAGTTATTTGATAAAGTCATTAAATAGCATGCTAGCATGCTACGTCGCTAGTATGCAATAATTTCTCTCCTTTCTTATAAACATATTACACAATTAAAAGCTCGAATGTTTGGTAGGAACCAAAACTACGCGGGTTGTTCTCTGGGACCGACTTGACCGTGGGACGACAGCACAACGAGACATCCCTATTGGTTATCGCATGGCTTTTCCACCAAGACGCGTCGTTTCCAGCATGAGGTCAACTCACTCACGTGTTGGACCATGCAGCGACTCAAACAGCATGGAGGGAGGAGAGAGATGCGCATCTTGTAGCTGGAAATACAGTCATTATTAAAGTTATTAGTTATTTATAAAAATGCAAAACACAAATGCTTGATCAAGGGCCTGGCCCAAGGATAGTGGAGGGAAATATTGATGGCTCGGGCTCGGCCAGACTCTCTTGAGAGAATCTAAACTCTAATAGGAATCAAGTAAAGAATGCCGATGCGTGGAGGAAGGTCGCTCTAGTGGTTGCTATGCTTGCTGAGCTTTTATTTGTGATACGTTTGTAAGAAAGGAGAGGAATTATTGCATACTAGCTTTGCAACGTAGCATGCTATTTAATGACTTTATGAAATAACTTTCCGTCAAGTAACTTTCCATGATCAACGATGTTGGTAAATAGATGGGCTGTGCTACAGCAGTAGTGTGTGGTGGTGTTTAAAGCGAGTGCCGTGCGGGCCCTTTTAAATTTAGAAGCAGGAATGAACAGGGTGACTAAAGCGACTTAAGCAACATAGGTGGAGTGGACAAGGCGGATTTTCCTCTTTGTGCGCCTTTGGTCTGAAGGCAGTTACATAAAGTTGGAGGATTTTTAACTTTTTTTTCCCTCCTAACCCTAACCCTATTCCACCCGCCTCCGCCTTTTCCACCTTTCCCTCCTTGTCCGCCTGGCTCCCAATACACAATGAATGACTTCCAGGATCATTTTCCTCTTTATGCGCCTTAGCTCTGAACGTTCGGTTAGGCTACAGTAGCCTGTCTGTTGGCAAAAATAATAATGCAATAGTTGCTTAATAATCTTTGGTTTAGCCTATTTAAACCCATGGTACAACTTAAAATTAGTCTCAGCCTGTATTTTGTAGAAAAAAAAATTAGTCAGATTTTCTTTTTGCTTTTATCCCTGTAAACACTGCTGATATGACGAGTGTTGCAGTTTATTTGTTGATAATGATGAAAGCCAACTGATATCTCCATTCTTGTGTGTTTCAGATTTACATTGTTTACAACAAGAGGACGGGGAAGCCTCGGGGCTATGCATTCATTGAATATGAGCATGAACGAGACATGCACTGTGAGTAGCAATGCTGGTTTGTGAGGGTGCTGGAAATATTTGAAAATGCATAAATTTTAATCTGTTTCCAGGTTAGAAGTGCTGGGATTTCAGATAAAGTACTTGACATTTTAACTAAATTACTTTCATAATACATTGTTTTAATATTGGCTCAGCCAGGTTATAGGATTCCAAGTCTGTTTTCAGACTGATGACACACTGGTGAAACCTGCATCTTGAATGTGTCACGCCCCTGTAAAATGCTGTCTTTTGACTGTCACAAAAAGGTGTAGGAACCCCATGTGAAGCACTGAGCCAAAAGCTTTCTCTATATGATCACATGTTCATGAAGACTGATGTCTCTGACATGTAGGATGGTTCTCCAGTTGAACAATTCCTTTTATTCTACATGGATATTTCTGTTTTATGACACTGAGGTGGCAGCTTTCTGTTACACCTAGAGAAAGTGACCGCTACTTAATGAGCAAATTAATGGTAATGGCATCAAAAGAATCAGTACTTACAGTACAGATTTAGGTTCTACATTTGCATGTCTTAAAATCTAGGTCCGGTGGTTTTGTGGTGTGTGTGTGTCCATGTGTCTGTGTCCATGTGTCTCTGTCCATGTGTTTGTGTTTGATGCATGTCATCTGTTGACTAATAGTCTGGAGGAGGGGAACAGCTTTATTCAATGCGTTGGACCATCTTGGGGGGGGTTGGGGGGCAACTGTCTGTCATCTGTGAACTTGAAAATCTTTGCCTTTCAACGGGCACATTGTCTTTTAACTGTTAGGCGTTGGTAGCTCTGTGGGAAAGCTGCTCTCGTGGTTGGACTCTAATGGTAAGCACAAAGTCAGACTGGTCACCAAGCATAGAATGGGTTTTTTTTTTTTGTGAACAGAACAGTGTTAATGACTGTATGGAAACCCATCTTTTGTATGAATTGGTATGGAGCTTGTTTGTCAAAGTATTTATTGGTGGTCCTCAACCCTGGTCATGGTGAGATTAGTAAAACTCAAGCACACGAGAGAGTTTAAGCTGGAGGTGATACCACAGTGTATTATGGAGCACCGTCTTTTTAGACAGGTGAATGGTGCTATCTGACACAGTGACACCATTCTGGTGGTGATATCAGCTCTTCAAGACCAGAGTTGCTGAATCACAGCAAGCATGTAGTCACAGCAGGGGATGAACTGAGGGGGGATGCGGGGCTAAACAGTATATTAACTGTGTGTTGTTCTCATTGCCACTGCAGCCGACAATCTGTGATGGCTATTGGCCAGAGCTGGCTGGCAGATGATGATGGTTATGATACATCTACACCCTACTACCACAGCTCAGTATATGGTTGGTATAATGGGTTTGTATGATGGGTAAGATTTCTTTCCACCCTCCATCTCCTACATAGGGAAGAGGAGCTACGTTCAATGGGTAAAGCATCATACTTTGCAAGCCCTGAAATGCTTTAAGTGCAATTACTATGACTATAGTCTTTGGCTTTGACCATTGAACGCACCCCTGACTACTATTACATAAAATTTTGCCCAATGACTCTGCCCTTTATGTGAAAGCCACCTCAGGTCACTGAGGGCACATGCTTCACAATAGCAGTGTCTTAGATTGGTAGAGAGGCAAAGGGTCAGCAATCAAGAGAGAAATCAAATGTGGTGTGGCACAGCTGTCAATCCCACTAGCTTCTTGTGGAGATTGTTGTGATAAATGTTGTGCAGATTAACTGAATTTGATGCAGCTTTTCAAAAAATAGTTATGCTATTTTAATTTTTATTGTTGCATAGCAATAAAATTATAAATATTAGGGGTGTCATGATTCTCAAAGTCCTCAATTTGATTTACGATTTTAGGGTCACGATTCAATTCTCGATCTTTTATACTCTTAGCACAGATGGCTGTACCATTTTTAGTCTAGTCTTGGATCCTTGGATTTTTTTCTCAAGTTTTCAATTCTTATTTCAAAAGAGGTCTACATGGTGTAGTAAGTCATATAACCTCAATTATTTGTTTGCAGTGTACTACACTAAGGCCTTATTGTCACATTTAAATTTATGAACGATATAACACGATATAAATGTAACAATAACTTGTTTCACCACTTCATTGGAAACTTACTGTAAACAAATCAGATGCCATCAAGGGTACCTGACATCTAGTGACACTTTTTAGTAACTGCAGATGTGAAGAGTGTGTTGTGATGGTTATGTAGCTCGTGTTGCCCTGGAGATCGTTATCTGTTAAGGCTACTAAATCTGCCAATTAAATGCTTAAATCCAGGGTTTTCTACCACTAAGGTGGCATGTCTGATGCTACAAATGGTTCCGTCACCAACGTGGGTTGTGAACATTAGTCACTGGGAATGCAAAATAGTTCAGGAGCGGGTTTGAGTTCAGTTAATGCGTCTACTATATCAGCAGTTGCCATGGTGTGTTTCATTGGTTGCAGCTTCAAATTGGAGGAGGTAACGTTTCCTTGCTGGGCTACAGCATGCTATGTGTATTTTCCCTTTTGGCACACCTGCGGGACATGATACTGGGGGCGTGGTGAAATCAACGATTCCACCTTTGATTTCAAAGGCTGAGATCATGACGTCATTTTGATCGATATCCAACTTACAATCGAGATTGTGACACCCCCAATAGATATGGTAGATTAGCAGCAAGCAACATTTAACAAGAACCAACATTAGAGATGCCTCTCCAAATGGCAGTCTGAGAAATGTTTGCAGAGTGATGCCGAATTGCCTGCTTTCTGCTGGACAGGTAAGGCTAAAGTAAAGATTACTGCTGACTGTAAAATACATTTCCCCCCACATCTAATGGTATTAAACCTAGATAATGCAAAATGTGTTAGCAGTATATTTGTTTTGTCTTTTGCAGTAAGACAGCATATGGAGCAGTAACTAAGACGTACAGGGCAGTAAGTGTGCAAAAGATGGTTGAAGTAATGACATGGTTTGACATAAACTGAGAAGTCTGCTTATCACAGAGCTAATAAGTGTTCTATTTTTAGTTGTCCGAAATCTCATTGATCCCTTGTTTTTTGTTTTTTTAATACGTATAACCTGTAGATTTATAGACTAAATAACTAAATACATCTTCACTTCTTCACTTGGGTTAATAGAAAATTGGTTTCTTGTCCACGAGGGCCACTGTAGCTTCTGTTTTTGGAAAGGAGGGGTGAGCAAGAGTGTTGGAATCATACTGCTCACTCTGTTCCACAAACTGCTCATTTTCTATGCAAAGCATTGAGCTGTATGTATAGCCTTATCAGCTGAATACAGTTCACAATTCATTTTTAATCTGGAAAATGATAAACTAATTTGAGTTGATGCATAATACTATTCAAACAAATGTCTGGGCTGGCTTTAATAGAAAAGGCAGATGAGGGAAATGTTCTTGGTAATTATACCAAATAGGCTAAAAATACATGATTTATTCAATACATGACTGAAAGTTAGACTAGACACTAGTTATTGCCTTTATAGATTGATTCATAACAATAGTAAGGTTAAGATTTTCAAATAAATGGTTCCTCCACATTCAGCTTCTGACATGTCAGGAGATTAGACACCAGATGCCCTAAATCAGGTCAAGATTTCAGGCCACTTTAGATCCAAGACATGTGTTACGGACAGGATTTCATTGAATTCTTTTTAATTTAATCATTTATTTGTTAAAGTTTCTTTTTTGGGGGGGGGGTTGTGTTGCGATGAGGCAACTTCTGCCAGGAAGGTGGCCCTGTTTTTGTTTTTTTCAGTTTGGCAGTTTTGGTAGGACTGGAGGGGGTTTGGTAAGGCCCTGTCATTGGATGGGATGTTGACATCCTTAGTGAACACAGGAAGTGGTGGGGTTCTGGTAAGGCCCTTTTGTTGTGATGGTATGTGTATTCTGGTGCTGAGGGGTTTTTGGTAAGGCCCTGAGACTGCAGATTTTCATAAGGCCCATGGTTGAGGCAATATGGTAAGACCATCAACTGTAAAGTATGTCTGAGGGAGTTTGGTAAGGCCCTCAGAATGTATATGAGGATGTGGTAAGGCCCTCAGACAGTACGCTGTACCAAATGGGTGTTGGTAAGGCCCATCTACTTGGATTTAAAAGTTGTGTCCTCTGGGATCATCATCACTTCAGACCAGTGTGGCAGCCAGGATGAGCTGCCTGGATCTCGCCAAGTCCTTCCATCATACAGGATGGATCAGAAGACTGTTGTATGGTATAATGGGATGAGGTGTGGGACGAAGTCAGAATGTACACAAGTTTGGAACAATGCCAAATGCTGGAGAGTCCTTGTTGACAAAATCTTGCTCTTGGTTGCTTCAATCATGTTGTTCTGTTATGAAGCTTATACAAGGTTTGAGCAAATTATAGACACTGCAATAGAACATTCTATGGTCATATAATATGTGGTTTGGTAATTACTAGTCCAATTTGCCTGACCAGCTTCGTGCTCTTCTGTCTCCACAATGACTAATGTGTTCTTTGGACAAACTCTTTTAATTGTTCTAAAATCGAGATGAACAGTTTTGTCATTTTCAGAATTATTTAATTTAATCCCCAAGGAGCCTGTAAAATTATATGTAATTCAGTGGTAGTGAATACACTAGGGATGGAACAGTTCATCAAAAAAATCCATCCCGTTCGGTACACTTGTCACGGTTCGGGGCGCGTATGTACCGTTCAGTTCATAGGCACACGCAACTTCTTTCTCTCATTTACTAACGAGGCGAAGCGTGTACACTCCAGAGCAGCAGGTGGCGGAACTGAGCTGGATGCCAACCGCCAGTAAACAAGGAGAGCTATGAGTCGGCTGTGTTTCATGGCTCGCGGGCTAGCTTGCAAGCTTCGACGTCAGACACACAGCCGACTCATCATAGCACTAGCTTGCGAGCCGCGATGCTGAAACGCTCGCGACTCGAGTCAGAGCAGGAGACAGCGCAAACAGCCGACTACATTCTCAATTAGTAGCAGACGAGCAAGTGAAGTCTCTGGGTTAAACTTCCTCCAATCAGCATGAAAAGCATATACTTGTCATTGTACAACAGAAGCCGTTCTTCCACTTCTGAAATAACAAAGTTACATGGATTTTGTGAACCGTTCCACCCCTAGAATACACTAATAACAATTACAACAGCACGGCTTTAGTAACTAAACTAAATATAACTATTGTTAACTGTTCTGAAAGATTTGGTTAAATTTAGCAAATACACAGTGACAGAATTAAGACCTGTTTTAAGGCAATGTGTCACACTTTGGAATGAGTGTTCTACTCAGTCAAACCTGTGTCGGATGAAGCATTTATTCAGCAAAATATGAGTCACATTTCATTCTGCTTCATTTTATTCTTGTTCAATAGTAGTATTTTTAGAAAGGTCGCACCCCAATAAGTTTGTCGTTTGGACCTAAAATAATATCCTTAAGACATCCTGAATAACTTAAAATGGATACCGATATATCAATCTTAGCTACAGAGTTAGTCAACGAAGACAGCCAAAGAACTGAATGCTTGGTAGTTAAATGATGCAGTTAAAAGTATAACATGTCAGTCACTCATCGGGTGGAAGGAAGTCAACTCCCATTATCCTCGGCTTTTACCCAGAGAGCAGCCATCTCGGCCTCACCTGCTCCTGGTCAGTATAATGACGCACTGTTTGTTTCCTTTGCCACAATGATGCCGTTATACTTGCATATAACCTTTTTTCTTCCTTCTCCCCATTCCTATTCTTCAGCTGCCTACAAACATGCAGACGGGAAGAAGATCGATGGTAGAAGGGTGTTGGTGGACGTGGAACGAGGACGCACGGTCAAAGGATGGCATCCTCGCAGGCTAGGTCAGCTGCCTTTTTTTATGTATTGAGTTTCAAAGCTGTGTGCTAAGCAAGTTTTCATCTCAGCTGAAAGACTAACAGGCTCTCAAACAGTATTCACTGAACCCAACTAAAACAAGAGAATGGGTAAATGAACCAGAGGTGTAACAACTCCACTGACACTTATGTTATTACAGCTTAAGCCATGTGGTTGTGCTAACCTTTTCTAATCTAATTTCTTTATATTTTTTGGTAATATACATAGTCAACATTATTGGCTTTCTGATTTTTGTATTTTTTCCCTGTTGCCTTCGTTCGTTCTTGTCTGTGCCTCCTCCCACCACCGCTAACGGAAGAGTCAGTCGCACTGGGCTCTAGTAGTAGCAGTAGTAATTTAACAAAACAAGTTTGAATATAGGGCATTTAAACCCCTGATTCAGATTGTAGAGCTTAGGGGGTACCTCATCTATAGTTTACATTTGAGATTACAAACTACAGAGTAACTAGGGTGATAATACAAGACCTCTTAAGTCTGACTACTGCATCCGGCTAAAGGAACCTAGTCAAACACGCCGCTGAATCTGTTTATCACAGCCATGATGTGAGTGAGCTAGATGCTGATCAAACATTGCAGTCCTGTATCTGTGCTTCAGTTGTGGTGCAGGCTAGTAAATGGCTCTGTGCCTTCTTCCTTTGTCAATTTTCCCTTGGTGTGATGCCTACTGTTCTGGGTCTCTGTAGCACAGGTTGCAGTGCTGTTCTTAAAAAGGTTCACACATGCATTCGTGCTCCTTTAAGTGTTCAGATGGATGAGCAAAATAATGTCTGCCTTGTCAGCTTTCCAGAATTGATAACTTGATAACATCAAGTCTAGGGGTCCTAACTTAACACCTATAACTTGTTCTTATGTCTGGCTTGTTGTTCCTAATCAGGTGGTGGATTGGGTGGCACTAGGAGAGGTGGAGCTGACGTTAATATCAAGCACTCTGGACGAGATGATGCATCCCGTTATGATGATCGTCCCCTGGGCGGGTGAGTACTGGCGGGGAAGACTGGCATAAAATTGTGTTCTGTTATGTACAACAATAACTGCTTTTTGTCTATAGTGATCGGGAACGTGGAGAACGGAGGGAGCGCAGTCGGGAGCGTGACCGGGACAAGGACAGAGAGCGCAGAAGGTCCCGGTCTCGCGAACGCCGTCGTCGTACCCGTTCCCGGGAGCGAGAGAGGGAGAGAGAGAGGCCGCTTGGAGGAGGAGACGAGGTCACCCCTACTAGTCGGCGTCGTGAGCGAGAGAGGGAGCGTGGGGGGGCAGCGGGAGGAGACAGCAGGAGTAGGGAGAGGAGTAGAGAACGTAAGAGAAGGAGCAGGAGCCGTGACCGCAAGAGAGACAGGGAGAGGGGCAAGGGGCTGGATGGAGAGGAGGTCGGCCAGGGCGATGGAGTCCCTGAAGGTGGTGAGCGGCTGCTGGAGGAGCATGAAGGAGAAGTGGGTGAGGGCATGGAGGAGCGTAGGGACAGGGACAGAGAAAGGGACAGAGACCGCAGGCGCAGCCACAGGGACAAAGACAGGCGCAGGGGAGACCGGGACAGAGATAGGGAGCACAAGAGGGAGCGGGGGGAGAGAGATAGGGGGGACCGCAGAGAGGATCGCCACAGCTCCCTACGAGATGACACTGGCCCCCAAGATGACATGGGCAATGAGGATGAGGGGGGAGCCCCACCAAACATGGAGGAGTACAGTCAGGACGGGATGATGATGGACCAGCAGTCAGTGCCATCTGCGGATGGCTATGTCTCCAGTGAGAATGGCTACAAGATGGAGGCACCAGGAGATGAATACTGAGATAGTCCTTCACCCAGCATACTCCCATTTATGAATAAGTCATTTCATACTATACTTAAATGTGGTGCAACTGTTTGCCAAGGTTCAGGAAGCTTGGATAGTGTCAGGGCTTCCTCAGTACCAGACACCTAGCTAGTTTGTTTTTTGTCTTGTTCAGGAATCAGCTGGAAAACTTTATCATTGCTTGCACCATTGATGCATAAAACTGATTTGATCTCACTGAAATTGCAGATTTCCTACATTGCCCAACTAATCCTTTTTTTTATTATTTGAGTGATTCAGGCTAGGTATGTTTTTTTTTTTTTCTTTCTCTCCCACATGGCTTGGGATGAAGTGTAAAAATATGAGTTCTGTTTGTCTTTGGATTTTTTTTTTAATTTCAAGCTTATAAAGCAGGTAGATTTATGCTCATTTGGATCCAGTGACCAATTTCTGCTTAATGTATGTGAAACTGAAGGTAATGTAGATGTGATAATTGAGGGCTGTTCTGTTTATTCATTTTGGAATAAAACACTTTTAAATGATCTCTCCTGTTTGTATGTTATTTTTCCATGGTCAGTATAACTTGATGTCAAATCTCCTACTGTTTCCACTCTGCATGAATGTAAACTGACAGGTAGAATGTGTAGCAGCAACCAACACTTGTGTTCAAACTTTTACATGCAATTTGTAAAGGAAATGTATATCATGGCAGTTTTGAGTGTGATCAAATATGCCAGCTAAAAATATACATGGAGTAAATCTTACATGTGTTGAATGTCCCTTGGCCATTTTCATCTCACTGAAGCACTTCTGAAAGCCATCCACGAGCCACTGGTAGTCCTGTCTGAATTTGAACCACTATGCTCGATAGAAATGGTGACATTCAACTAAATTTGTTAGCTTCCTGGCTCAGCCTTGTGTCATGAGCACAGTCCACATGTTCCCGATGGGAAAACCTCCCTTTACCACTTCTGATGTGTTTGGGTCATTGTCCAGTTTGAACACCCAGGTGTACCCAAGACTCAGTCTTCTGCTGATAGTTTTAGGTTTTCCTGAAGAATTTGGTGATAATCCTCCTTAATTATCATACCACACTGACCAACAGTTCAGAGGGTGCGGGTCAATAACTCCTTGTCCAACATCTCAATCACCTGCACAGGCACACCTCCAGGCTGTGTCCCCTCTCCTCTGCTCTTCAGCCTTTACACCAATGACTGCAGGTCCACCCATCCAGACTGTCATCTGACACAGTTCTCCTGTCCTTGTTCTCAGACCCCTCACATCGCCACAGCTCAATGCTGCAGGAGTTTGTGGAGTGGTGTGATAATTTGGCCCTGGAGTTAAACATGGAGAAGACCAAGAGATGGTGGTGACCTTTACCAGTAGGGAGAGGGAGCTAGCTGCAGCTGCCATCAGCACAGTCCACAGGAGGAATGTGGAACTTGTGGAGGAGTACAAATACGTGGGCACAATTTTTGACAATACTGAGGAGAAGCTAAACATTTTGGGGGTAATAAGGAGATTCTTTGGACATTTTATTCCTCCTTCATTGAGAGTGTCATCACTTTCTTTGGTAGTCTGCAATACAGGATATGCCTTCAGAGCACAGTCAGTCTGCTCTAAAATGCCTGGACTGCAGGTCAGAGCACTTTCCACCGTGTGCAAGCAGCAAACCTTGAGGACAGCTCCCACACTGTGTTCCCAGTGTTTTAGTGGCTCCCCTTGGGACACTGGCACTGCAGCCTGGCTTGCTGATCCTAATCTTGGCAGTGACACTGGTGCCATACACTCCATTCTTACAGACCATTGTTTATACAGTTGATTTTAGGGCCTGTAACTGCTTTGAAATGGCTCCAACTGACCTGATTTGTTCAATCAATAATGTGCTTTTTCAGATCAGTTCTGAGCTCCTTAGATTTTCCCATTGTAGGGTATCAAACAAGCCCTATAAATAGGCCCAGTACAGTCACCAGCCATTGTTATAATCACCCAGTTGACAGGCCATGCAACAAAACACACTTGATTGACCTAATGTTTTATAATCACATTCAAGTTGCTGTATGTTGTTTTTGGTTTTTTTTGTTTTTGTTTTTGTTTTTTTGTTTTATTTCACTTGGAAGAGTGGTCACATTTTCAGGAAACCTATAGTAAATTCATTTTGAACCACACGTCATTAATGTTTTAGTGACAAAGCAGTGTGTGTTCCACTCATCCATTACAGAATAATTTGAGTTGTAGAAATCATTGGAACTCAAGACTGCCATGATATACATGGTCTTTACAAGTGGATGTAAACTCGGGTGTGTATAAACAGTGTGTTGGCCCTTAACAAATGCAGCTTCAGATAAATTTAGCGGATCAGCAAACCGAAGTATAGGAGGTGTAATTCAATCGTGTTTTGTTGTTCAAATGGATTTTTTCTACACTTACCTGATATAGCCTGAACTATGTAAACGCAACATTCGTCATTACTGTGTGTCTGTGCCTTAGGCGTGCGCACACGTAGTAGATGCTCACTGTACAGTCACAGTCATTGTATTGGAGCTGCTGCGTGCGGTAGTCCTGACCCTGTGGAGCATCTCCAGTCTGCTCACCACGTCATCCTACAACATGGACTGCACATCTCAGTGAACCACGGTCTCTCTTCATCCACGCACTGTTCATCAAAGGAGCATCTTGGACGCAGAGTAGCTCACGATGATGTCCTCTTACTACCACCCTGCCAAGGAGGCGGACATGGCAGCTATGACGGAGCCGCTGTGCCTGGAGAGAGGTAACGTAGCTGCTGCACCTGATGTAGGAGCCTGTGTTACAGACAGGAGACAGATGGGGCTTAATTTACCCGATGATGACCACGAGTCATGCTGAAATAACCGTATTTACGTGTAAATTAATTTAAGGATTGTATGTCGTAGTTATTCATTTTAAAAAATCGAATTGGACCTTTCGCCCGGCCGTGTTCCTTTCTTTCTGTCGTTATCAGTAGAATCCATTCAGACCATCCCGGTGTTGGCACATCTGTGTAGGCACCATGATGGCTGTAAACAGACACACAGAGTCTCGAGTATTATCACACGGGCCTTCGACGATATCTGCGGACGAACTGGCTGCAGTTCCGTTTGGATTGGTCGCCCTGGTGTTTCATCTTTAATTCAAGGTGTGGTCCAAAGCCCGGATTTTGAATACGCATTTTAACGACTGATTGTGACTTGTTCATTATGAAAAGCCTATCTTGAATGAACCTCACGAACCTAAACGGTTCTGTTTGCAGATAGCAGACCAAGAATGGCTGGGCAAAGACTCGATCTTAATACTTCAGTTAATCTATCCTTAGTAAAATTCTGTTAAAAGTACATGATAACAATGACGTGACCCGAATGGACATGACGTCATAAATGACGTTTGACTGGGTTCATTAACGTCATCCTGTCAATGATGTCTATGTAAGTTGACGTGTGAGTTGTATTCATTCTGACCACCTGACATTCACTTGAACAGAACCTGAACTGAACCTGTTGGTGCCTTTGTTATCAGGACTCAACTGCCATCAGAGATATTTCAAATAGTTTACACGTTGCACTGGAGGTGACATCAATGACCATATCACACTCAGGCTTATGATTTATATCAGTATATCTCTGGCATTATGACCTCTGTGGTGACCTTTAGACAAAAACGTGACCTCAGATTTGAGACAACTCTTGTAGTCTCCTGGAAACCCCTATATGACCCATACTAAACCCAGAAATGTGGTTTCCTATGAACTTTTATTATTAAAATGTCATCTATAGGTTTAGCAGATGAGATTAAGCTTGGTTGCTAAAAGCTACAAGTTGGGATATTTGAGTAATTAGCATAATGAGCTAATAAAGGGGAGACACTCCAGGTGAAGTATAGGGACATTGTTTTAACTTATATATATCACCATGAATCTTCTCCAGCTGATTACTTACATTAAGACAATTATTTTTTGTATTGTGAGTTTCCTGATATTGTATGTTTAAATATGCAAATGAGGCATTATGCAAATTAAATATGTGGCAATTTGCATACATTTCCACAACATAAATCTAAACATTGGATAAATCCAGGTTTAATTCCTGTTTCATTTTGTTGACATATTATAGCCAAAGGTTTTTACAGAGGTAATTTTAGATATCTCTTTTTATCACTCCATACATCAGAAAAAACTGTCAACAGCCATGAAAAAAAAACAATGTCCACCCTGTTTTTAGGGATAAAATGTTATATAAATCAGGCTATGAATGATATATGAACAAACCCCTTTCTTGAAACCTTCAGAATATAGATATCAATAAAACTGGAAAGTTTGGTGTATATACATGCTACTGATGTGGAGATTTTTGGCTCAGAGTATGAGAAAAATCTCATTTTAAGAAAACGGTCTTTAAACACATGTATTTTATAAGAAATCTGTAGAAGGAAATAGACAAAGTGAAGTAAAATGAACACCTAAATGTGTATTTTGGATGTTTTCTAACCACTAGTCTGAAAGAAGACATGTTATGGAAGCAAAATAACCCCAAAACTCAAAATTGTTTCTAGTTA
The DNA here is from genome assembly GCF_904848185.1 of Acanthopagrus latus. NCBI lineage: Eukaryota > Metazoa > Chordata > Actinopteri > Spariformes > Sparidae > Acanthopagrus > Acanthopagrus latus. The sequence continues at coordinate 54,940 of NC_051062.1, forward strand.
ACTTCAAAAGGTAAAAAGTCCATGTTTGTGATATCCAGAAATCCCAAAGCGCCAAATGTTTCATAAACCCCCTCCTCCACCCTTCTCTAGATTTCTTACACAGTACATATTTATAAAGGCTGTTTTCTCAAAACGAGTTTACTTAAAACTCTCCCTATTCTTTCAGTTGGGTCTCCCCTTAATTAGCTAATTATGCCAATAACGCTAACCCAATTCACAACAAAAGTGATCTCTTAACTAGTGCTGTCTGTTAAACGCGTTATTAGCTGCGTTAACGCAAACCCATTTTAACGGCGTCAATTTTTTTTATTTTTTTTTATCGTGAGATTAATATTGTATTTGGCCTAGCAAACTGTAGTTTTTTTTTCACACGCTGTTGCAACCACTAGTGACTTTAGAAAAGCTACAACACCACACCGGATCTAGCTAGACCGGAAGCAAAATGACAGGCAAGCTGTTTGGGCTTGCGAGCTGGCCAAAGAGTAGTGGGCATGTTAAGTTTTGAGTGGATGACAAGCGTGAGACACGGTAGTGTAACGTCATGGTGCACTACACGCACACTCACACACACGCATTTGAGAGAAGTGCTATTGCAGGGATGGAGTGGCCATCGGGAGTACCGGGATTTTTCCCGGTGGGCCGATCAACAATGTTCCGATGGACTGCCGTTTTTTTAATTGATTTAATCAATTATTATTATTTTTATTTTTATTTTTTTCTGCTGCACCTTGCGTTGGTAACATACTATGATAACTCTCCCGGCACACACAGCAGAGAGGTAACGATTGGCCCAGTGGCTTGTCTGTTTAAAGAATACCTGGCCCAATGGCCCTATGTTACTTTATCAACCGCACCCAGCCATTTCATTCACAAAAACATCGGCCTGTGGCAATTCTGGCAACTGGCTCAAAGCAAATAAGTTGTAGGCTCACTTTTTATTGGTAACCTAACTTACTGTTCATTCTTTCTGAAATAAGAGGCTGGGTTGATGAGTCTCTGGTGAATGAACTGCTATGATCAAAGCAAACTTGAGAAAAAGAAGGTATTAAACCCTGGTTTAACTGAGTCTGCACTATGGGCTGAGTCGTTTACCTGACATGTGCACTTCATAATTTTATTTTGTATCACCCTGTTTGCCAATGTTGTTTTTCAATAAAAAAAAATGCACTTTTCCATGTTGATAAGAGCATTAAAATGTGAAAAATTAATGGGACAAAAATAAATCAAGGGACATTTAGAATAGATACAAACGTGTAATTAATTGCAATTAATTGTGAGTTAACTATGACATCAATGCGATTTGACATGTTTGACAGCACTACTCATAACACTTTCCAGACAATACTCTTTAGTAATTTATTTAGAGAGAACCAACATTTTCCCCATGAGCCTTTTATCTGGCTGAAACCACCAGATTCAATGGTGGTGATTCAATATGTTTCACCCAACTCATTTTCCCAAAGGCTCAAGATTCTAAATGGTATTCTCACACTGGAATACCTTGTCTCAAGTGTGCTGTGACAGGCAGTATGAGATCATTGTATTTACTACCAATACACAGCATATTGGCATAATAAAGCTTGATATAATGAACAAATACTACTTTTTATGCTTGTTTACATTTTATATTTATTTATCAAACAAAGAGTGTATCTGTGTTGCGCTGTTTATGAAACAATGATGATGAACATTTATTCCTCTTCTAGATCCTGGTGTTGTGCCCAACTGAGGGACACAGGAAGTCAGTCACAACTAGGGGTGCTGAGGGGTCGGTCTATATGATGAGGTCATTGTAAATGGGGTGGTCATTAATGACTTTAATGTTTTATGTATTACTGACTGGCCACAATAACATAAATCTAATAGTTAGGTTAGATAGGCTGTGGCTCAGGAGGTAGTGAGGGTCATACAATAATCGGAAGATTGCTGGTTTGAATCCCTGGCTCCCGCAGCTTTATATGTCGTAGTGTCCTTAAGCAAGGTACTTAACCCCTAACTGCTCCTGGTAAGCATTTGATGCCTTACATTGCAGCCTCCATTCGATTTACTTCCATTTACATTTATTGATAACAATGTAGAATAACTTGAGAAGTTTCACACTACAGCAGAAAGCAAAGCTGAACACCTGCATACTACAGGTCAAAGCAGCAACATCTACTACAGCCAACAACAGCAAGGAGATGAAGAGGGAGAGGATTTTCCCAGACTTTTTCATAAAATCACTCCCTTTTGTGAGTTCTTGAGTTGGAAGAAAGTTTATAATCATAATGATCTATATGACAAATCTTCATTACAGGGGCCATCTCTCTATAAAAGCAAGCAATCTCCGTGTGTGTGTGTCTGTTCCTCAAATATCTCTGTGGATCAGGATCAGACTGACCTGAGAGTTTCCACATGGCTGCTGCTTGGTTTAAGGCTGTGCAACGTCGCATTTGTTTGGACTGCAATGATACCGTTGATAATTTATTTCATAAATGCTTTACCAATTTCGCTAGCATTGCTAACCGTAGCCACCACAGTCACGTGTGCACCAGAGCCAATCACTGCAGAGCTCAAACCCACGACAACAAGCAGATTTATACCTGCAGCGGCGCGAGCTGGACCGGGATTTTGCGGCGGTTTGGTCCCCTTCTGCTCTATGCATCTAAACTCACTGTTGTGGATTCTGATTCTGCGGGTCTGAGGAGATCCAGAGACGTGCGGACAACAAAGTGGAATCGGAATCTGTGGATGCTAGTGTGTAGCTAGCTGCTAGCCGCTAGGCCACCCACACGGCCCACCTCCGGAGTCAACGGACGCACCAGCAGGGTCCAAAAGGGTAAATAATGTCCGCCATGCTTTTTTGGGAACATTGCCATCACGTTTGCTTTGTGTCTGGTGCAGGAAGAAACGGTATAAACGGGCTTTTGTCACAAAAGTGTCCAAGCAGCAAGTTTGGTTGTTGAGGAACAGGAAGTTGTGGGAGGGACGTAGGCGGATGAATGACAGGCAATGATGGTTGGTGTAGACACAGCCAGCGATATTGATAGTTGAGAGATTTGTGACATTTAGCGTGTTTGGAGCATATAGCCAGTGTGTTATGTATTGTTTGGTGTGGTGTTTTTAGTGTGTAGTGGAGTCGGTTTTATCGTATAATGAGTCAAAACAATGAGGAGACTGCTGAATGTGGAGCAGGCAGTGCAGCTCTTCATTCAGCTGGAAGGACCTCAGCCAGACCTGAGCATTGCCTGCATTTAAATGTAAATAGTTACATAGAGCTTTGTAAAGTTTTAAAATGTATGCACATATTTAGCAAACAACAACTTATATTTGCATTATAAGTAATTTAGAAAAATGGTTTGTTAAACATATTTGTGGTTTTCACAGTAAAAAATGTAACTTTTTTTTCTTGGATTTTATGGGGTTTTTTGTGATTAGGTCTATTGTGTTGATACAGTAAGTCAAAACAAAAAAAAAATAACTGAACAGTAACACCTATGAGGTCATGCTGAAAATAATGACACCAAGTAAATAGTTTTCACTAGGTCAACTAGTGATCGGAAGGTCACTGGTTCAAATCCCAGCTCCGAGCAGTGCTGTTCACTGGGAAAAGGTGTGTAAAGCACCTGGTACTTTTTTTTTCGTAGCACCTCCGCTGAGGTTCCAAGCAAGCCAAGGCAATACGCCAGCTGATTGGTCAGAGAAAATCCATCATCCAGCGAGAGCTTCATGGCCAGCGTGTCTACCACGCCATGTTGCTATGACTACTGAGGAGAATGGTAGATTTAACATGGCATCAAAACAAACCTATTTATCTGGTTCAGCAAAGAGAAAAAAGAAGAAAACATATACAGTAGAAAAATGCTCACAGGATATAGGTGAGGTTTGTTTTCATGATGTGGGGTGGAGGGGGAGCTTTAGCTAGCTCAAATGTTTGCTTTAGGAAAGGGCTAAAATAAAATGTATATGTTACATGTGACTGCCATAAGACTGATTGACTGAAGTGACATCTGTTTTGGTGAATTAGAGCAGGTCCAGCGCATTGGCATTACATTTGGGAGGGAGGGTGTGTTGTTAGGCAGATGTCTGTCATTCCTGCTATATTCTCGTCCAGTGGGAGCTGCTGTTCCGTCATAGACCTCCTATGCTGTTAAATGTTTGCCATGTAACATTACTTTAGGATTATTTTTATGATTAATTTATCAATTTTAGTGTGTCCTCAGTTTATAGGTCTCTAATGTGAAGTGTGCTAAACAACAGTAATACATATTAGACATATTGTGAATTATTATGGGTAGTGGATTATTGCTCTGAGGGGATTATTGTACTGAGTTAGCTGTGTCGAAATTAGTTGTGTCTGAGTTAGTTGTGTTACCACATTTATTAGAATATTTACTGGGACAATATTATTTTAACAAATTTGCCCACAAATTTCGTACAGTTTAGTTATGTTTTTCATGTATTAATTTGTTTTACTTAAAAAAGAATCATAATAATACAAATTAAAGTACATTTAAAGTAAACTGTACAACATTTGACCGTTCAGCCCACAGAATATAGGTTATGTTAGGCACAAGTAGTCCATTTGTAATACCCAGTGAAATATACACAAATATTCCTTCAATATCACATAGTGCTCATCAGTTATTTGTCTTTATTTTATAAGTCTGCTTAAAAGTGACAACTTTGAAATTGGGTGCATGCTTTAAAGGGACACTGTACTGTCATGTCGTGTCATTGTCCGTAACCACTTATCCCTTTCCATGGGGTTGTGTTGCTGCTGGAGCCAATCCCAGCTTTTTCTCAGGGCAAGGGCAGGGTACTCCCTGGACAAGTCGCCAGCTCATCGCACTGATTGGTCTCACTGATGAGCAATGGGGTTCAGTATCTCCCTCAAGGACATTTCAACATGCATCTCAGCCCTGCGCGGAGCCGGGATTTGAACCAGCGACCTTCTGATCACTAGTCGACCTGCTCTACCCGCTGAGTTACAGCTGCAGCACGGCCACCACCTCTCTCTCTCTCTCTCTCTCTCTCTCTCTCTCTCTCTCTCTCTCTCTCTCTCTCTCTCTCTCTCTCTCTCTCTCTCTCTCTCTCTCTCTCTCTCTCTCTCTCTATATATATATATATATATATATATATGCACCATTTATCCCAGTGTTGCAATTACAAATGTTTTGGTTTACACCTTTATTTGTGGGGCGGCTGTAGCTCAGCGGGTAGAGCAGGTCGACTAGTGATCGGAAGGTCACTGGTTCAAATCCCAGCTCCGGGCAGGGCTGAGCTGCATGTCGAAGTGTCCTTGAGCGAGACACTGAACCCGACATTGCTCACTAGTGAGGGCCCTGCGATGAGCTGGCGACTTATCCAGGGAGTACCCTGCCTTCGCCCTGAGACAAGGCTGGGATTGGCTCCAGCAGCAACACCCTGCAACCCCATGGAAAGGGATAAGCGGTTCGGACAATGACATGACCTTTATTTGTTTAAGTGCATTGGGACAACACAAAAGCATAAGAAAAAAGCCAAATTTGACAATATTTGACATATACCTCAAAAATTAGGTCGGACAAAATCATTAGCACCCTCAACTTAATATTTGGTAGCACAGCCTTTGGAAAAAATAACTAAAACCAATCGCTTCCTATAACCATCAGCAAGTCTCCTACACCTCTCAACATTGTCCCAGAAGGATTGAGGTTTACTCAGGTATGTTCTTGCAAACTGCAGTCTGGCTTCTGTTTGCCTGTGTCAGAAGTGGGGTTCTCAGTCTCTTGCCATAGCGCTTCATCTCATTCAGATGACAATGTATGATTCGAGCTGACACCGTTGCACCCTGAGTCTGCAGGACAGCCTGAATTTGTGTGGAAGTTGACTGAGGTTGTTTATCCACCATTCAAACTATCCTGTGTTGCATTCTTTCATCAAATTTTCTCTTCCATCCAGGTCCAGGGAGATCTGCAGTTACAGTTCCACAGTTGACAAAGGAACTTTAAGATCTCCAGAGATTGACTTGTAACCTTGAGATTGTTGATATTTTTCCACAAGTTTGCTTCTTAAGTCCTCAGACAATTCTTGGCTCTTCTTTCTCTTCTCCATGCTTGTTGTGGCACACACAGGCACACAACACAAAGGTTGAGTCATTATACACTCTACAACTGGCATCGGTTTTTATATTGCCAGCACCTGTTACTTGCCACAGGTGAGTTTAAACAAAGATCACATGCTTGAAATGAAATTATTTGCCCACAGATTTAATAGGATGCCAATGTGTTGGTCCAGTTGATTTTTGGAGTTTTGTGTAAAATGATGTCAAATTTGGCTTTTTCCTTCTGCTTTTTTTGTGTTGTCCCAGTGCACATGTAAAATCAACATGTATATACCAAAACATTTGTAAATGCAACACTTTGCTGGGAGAAATGGTGCATTTTCTGGAAAAGTTCCAGGGGTGCCAATACTTTCGTCCATGACTGTATGTATGTATGTATGTATGTGTATGTATATACATACATACACATACATACATATATTTAATGTTTAAGAAAACTTATTTTTACAATTTAAAATAGACTGCATCAGTTTAATTTATTGACCTATAAAATATTCCCATTGTTTACCTTGTATTATCATTTTCTATCAGTTCTACTTGCTTGGGTGGGTCAACTTAATGTTTGACACATCTAGCCTGTTCTCCTCTTAAAATGTAATAGACTGTTGCACCTTTGTGGATGACCAGGGCAGATAATTTGGTTGCACATTTGATGATTTAAAAAGATTTGTACAGCTAATGAATACATAGGAGCACGTCTGTGGAGCCCTGCCTCCACCATGGTTTGTATATTAGCTGCATGTTATGCCTCTTTTGTGCATCACAATTCAGGTTAGGATACACCGGTGTAGCTACCCCGAAAAGCCCCCTCTGTCCTCGCCCCTCTCTCCTCATGGAACATAGGAATTGAGACATCCTTCAATATGACATGAGGAGATGGATTTCGGGGTCAAAGGCAGGAGGGCTATGGAGCAAGGAGGCACATAATAGACAAATGAGAAAAGAGCTCCCTCTCTACATCAAGCCTTTTTTGTGTTTTGTGTGTGCTAGATGTGTGCAGGGTGATTGAGCTGCTTGATCGGCTGCAGCGGAGTGGTGAGCTGCCTCCTCCCAAACTGCAGGCCCTGCAGAGAGTCCTACAGAGCAAGTTCTGTGCCGCTATCCGAGAGGTAAAGACGAAGTTATCTTAACCTGATTCTCGGTCGATGTCCTTTTTTAGCTCTCTGAATCACTTTTAACCCCATAGTGGACAGAGATATGGCTCATTGTAACACATTCGTTATGAATCAGAATTTAGTTACTTATTTAGTTATGTAAATGTTCAACTTTTTTTTGTTTTGTTTTTTTGTGATGTTCTGTGACCCGGCAAAGAATAAGCGGTTACAGATGGATGGATGGATGGATGGATGGATGAATGTGATGTATCCAATGTACTGTACATCTCTTTACCTCAGTCACATGTTAACCGGACTTATCCGTGCCCTCCTTTGTTGTCTTCTAGGTGTATGAGCAGCTGTATGACACTCTTGATATTGTTGGAGGACCAGAAGTACGAGCACAGGCAACAGCCAAGGTACTACATGCAAACTATGTGTTGCACAAGCAGAGTTATTTTTGAGACATTGGGCCCTTTTTTTATTGCACAGGCATGTGCCTTTTCTTTTGGTACATGCCTGTGTGACTGGCTCTAATCGCAGCTGCTATTATGATTCAGCAGAGTGAATTGCTAAGGGGTTGGGCACAGTTAATATAGATTGGTTGTGGTGATTAATACAAAGCTACATTATCAGCCGCTCATGTCACTGACACTCTGATATAGCAGATACATTGTCTAAACAATGATGATTACACAATAGAAAGACATTTACATGAAGAGCAGCACGATATGAATACATAGTACTACAAATCTGTTGACATAAGCAGATAATGTTCATGAAGGTCCTCAGTCATCTAGGTCATGGTAATTGTGTTGTGTTATATCGTAGGCAACCAGTTAAACTGTTTGTCTGTTGAAGATGTTTCTCCTCTCATCCAGGAGGCACCTTCAGTTCTAACTAACTGGAGGGGGAATTTGCTTGATTAATGTCGTACGCCACCTCCTCTGTTCAAAGATAGTCATTCCAGACTTCTTTGACCCACCTACAGTGAGTTTGCAATGTCCTTAACAACTCTTTAAGGACACTCCCACACCGAGTTTAAAAGCTGCAACTCCCCTCCAGGTAGTTAGAACCGAAGAAGCTTCTTGGATGAGAGGTGAACATCTTCAAGAAACTGAAACAGGTCCAGTTGCCTACAGTACAGCACTTAGAATAAGCAGATAATGTGTTTTTTCCTGCCAGTATGTGATGCAATTTTGGTTATAATTCTGAGAGATAGCAGTGTTCACATGCAGCTCATTTCAAGAATAAAACTTGAGATGCCACTTTTGCTAAAAGGAAAACTGGAAATGAGGCCAGGACACACAGGATTACTTAGGCCCATTAATTAGGTATCCTTGTAGTGCCAAAACTACTTGTCTATATTAGCAACTTCTTTTTGGTCTGATCAATACCCTTAACCACGATTAGCTTCCATTTTTAGATTATACCGGTGGAATATCTTCCAAATAAGGTTTTGAAAATAAAGCCAGACACCCCCGTTTCAGCCCCCTCCCTCCTTGGGGCTCAGGTGTCACCTGGCAATAGTCATCTTTTGTTTATTTCATATTTAGCAGTCATAATCTCCATATACAGTAACTGTATTCCTCTTAAGGGATGATTCCTCTATTGTTTATCCCCTGCAGGCCCTGCAGGTGCTTTCCTTACACACACACAGAACAGCTGTACACTTCTAAATAGGGTGATGGTATTACAGATCAGGTTTTTATCCATTACATTTTCTGCAGAAACAGGCAAAATTCTGAGATATAATCTACCAGTATGCTATGATTTTGTCCTCCGTTACCTACATTGGCAGCATTTAATGAGGGGATTCCTGCTCTTTTTTTGATGCACCCGCCAAGTTGAAATAAAATATCCCACCATCATACCAGCCAGAATGTACACTGCCTGGCCAAAAATAAGTCACACACTAATATTTCATCGGACCGCCTTTAGCTTTGATTACAGCACACATTTGCCTTGGTATCATTTTGATAAGCTTATGCAGTGTCACATCATTTCTGTCCAGAGTTGCATTAATTTTTCACCAAGAACTTTTACTGATGATGGGAAAGTCAGGCCACTGCGTAAAGTATTCTTTAGCACATCCCAAAGATTCTCAATGGGGTTAGGGTCTGGACTGGACCACATATGAAAATGATGTCACATGGTCCCTGAACCACTCTTTCACAATTTCAGCCCGATGAATCGTGGCACTGTCATCTTGGATTATGCCTGTGCCACCAGGGGAGAAAAAGTCATATGGGTTAGGTAGACAGTCAGGGTTAGGGTTTTCATTCAGTATATTCAGGTAGTCAGCTGACCTCATTTTTTGGGCAAATAATGTTGTTGAAACTAGACCTGACCAACTGAATCAACCCCAGATCATAACACTGCCTCCACAGGCTCTTACAGTAGGCACTAGTCATGATGGATGCATCACTTCAGCTCAGTTGGCATTATGGGCGTCCCATGTGCCGAGGCTCTGCAGCGGACCTGGGTTTGACTCCCGGCCAGGGTCCCTTTGCTGCGTGTCACTCCCCCTCTCTCACCCTGTTTCCTGTCACTCTCTTCAGCTTTACTGTCAATAAAGCCAGAAAGACTAAAAAATACTTTTAAAAAAATAGCTGTGAGTTCTATTGTTGACTTTCTATGATTTGATTTTACAAAACATTTAAGTGATCTCTGATCACGACCAATAAGATGTTTTTCCGATAACATTTCTTCCTGGGAAGGTCCAGATATGTTATTTTGACGCATATTGCTCAAAATGTAGGACAGAAAGTAAGAGAGAGAGAACCTAAACCTTTTTTATGTGGAATAGACTTTTTCTCACTAAATGCAATGCCTTTCTGACCAGGCCACAGTGGCAGCCTTTGCAGCCAGTGAGGGCCATGCCCACCCAAGGGTGGTGGAACTGCCCAAGACGGAAGAAGGTCTGGGCTTTAACATCATGGGGGGGAAAGAGCAGAACTCGCCCATCTATATATCTAGAGTGATCCCTGGGGGAGTGGCCGATCGCCAAGGAGGACTAAAGAGAGGAGACCAGCTGCTGTCTGTCAACGGAGTGGTAAGGAGCTCAGGCCCACAGAGAAGAGGAACAAATTCTGATCAGTTTAATCTAATGTCGAAAAATAAGTGTTCACATAGTTTTTAAAATACAAACACACAGTATCTCACAAAAGTGATTTACCTTTACCTTGTATCTTTTTTCACTGTCCTCTTCTGATTGAAAGTATCAAGTCTATCAGACAACAGCCATAGCCAGTCGTAACCTGCTCTTCTGTGTCACTGCAGAAATTGAGAGCTCAACCGCTAGAGGTCGCCAAAAACAGATTCAACAGGTGTAAAGTGCACATTAACCCTAAAACAGAAGAGGAACATGGTTATTACCATTCAGATGAATATTCATATTTAATGCTAATTTTATAGCTTTGCTCTGAGATGGTAGCCCTCATTCAGAGCAAAGCACGAAATAGTCATTAACTTTTTCATTTTACATCCAAAAAGTGCACTAAGATACATTTCAGAAAACATTCTACGTTAGACTGATTAGAAGACACGGTTAGAGCACTGCTGGAGTTCTAGTGTGATATCTAGTGGCAGTGAACTTTTAAGGGTCAGCCACTTCTGGTGGTTTCAAGATGTTTATTTTGGTTTTATTTACTAAAATATAATAAGTATAATTACTTACTTTGAATTGAGTCTTAAAGTCAGGGTTTGAAGGTCGTTTTTGTTTATTGTCTCAACATGGCAAAACAGTTGTAGATATTGTGTGTTGGTACCAATGCAGAGCGTTGAGGGGGAGCACCATGAGAAGGCTGTGGAGCTGCTGAAGGCTGCCCAGGGTTCAGTCAAGCTGGTGGTCCGCTACACCCCAAAGGTCCTGGAGGAGATGGAGGCTCGCTTCGAGAAGATGAGAAGTGCCCGGAGGCGACAGCAGCACACCAGCTACTCGTGAGGCTGCTCGTTAGTCTACACCCAGTCACCACTGTTAATACATGTACGGGAGCACACTGGGTGCCCCAAATCTAAACTACATTTGAAATCTATACAATATCTACTACATACAAATCATCATAGACTGCACGTTCAGAAGTTCATAAACAGAAAATCAACATAATTTGTGGGGGGTCTCTGGCTCTGTGTGTGTTTTGTCTTACAGTCCAGAGGTTTACATCCAGTGGTTCACATGATGAAGATTAATTTTCTGGATAATGACATCTGATCACAGGCCTTCACATTTACACCTGCTCTAATTAAACATTCTAGCTATCCCCTGAATCAAATCACAATATGCAAATAAGGACGGTGAATCTGGCAGACTTGTCTAACTTAAAGGAATCTTATTTCAAATATATTCTTCTCTGTCTTCTAATTTGAAGAAGGTGCAGGTTTTCACCTGGCTGTGCTCTGGTCACAATGTGGCCTCTCCAAATCCACAATTCGATATGTCTTTCAGTTTTAAGTTCAGTTTAATACAACTGTCCTGAGTACAAGTCAGTTAATTCTCTTCCTGCACAAAGGATAAGTCATTGGAAATGCTGTAGCTGCAGCTGTAGGCTACCAGCAACCTAGCTTTGTCATCTTTAAATGTGTTCTTTTGGTTTGTTTTGGCTTTATTTTAAAGGACAATTTAGAGAGATGACAGGGGACTGGGGGGGGGGGGGGTTTCTCCTAAAAAATATCCACTTTACAATTTTAAAACGTTTAAACGCTGCACTGTGCTCACCTCCTGACATCACAGTCAGTTAATTAACATGAAATGTGAAGGAGATGTGACACATTTTGTGGAAATATAAATGCAATTCATGTGTCTTATATTTTTATTTACTTGTATTTTAATAAATCAAATCACATTTACAAAATATTGGCACTTAGCAGCCATGTCTATTACATGCTGGTACAACCCTTAAGTGACAGTACAGTTTAATGGTTGGCCTATAATCAGTACTTCCTCTATGTTATTTAGTGTAGTATTTAGTATTATTTAAGTATAACAGCTTCAGTTTCCCCTTCAGGAATTGCACTTGACAATATTAAGTTTATTCTTGAGAGTGACATGAAATATCTGCCTTTAGCAGGGATGGAGAGGACATAAAAAATCCTGGCTTTGATTTTAAAGATCAAAATTGTGAAGTGGGGCTTAAAGTTCTAGTTGCTGCGGATGTGTGTCCCAGTGTTAGACCCCTCTCATGCTTGGAGGGAACAGTGATTTACTTAATGGATGGATGGATGGATGGATGGGTGGATGGATTTAATTCTCATGTCAACTGCGGGAAAGTACTACACAATGATACACCGACAAGCCTGGTACTTGAGATAATGTTTAGTGATTATTATTGTGTCTCAGCAGTTTCACCAGCATTCAGCACAATCCTCTGTGTCTCTCTCTGCAGATCTCTGGAGTCCAGGGGCTAGCTAAACCAATTCCTCTATCCACCTCATCATCCAACCCTCCTCAAACCTCTGTTCCAGTGGGAGGCGAGATCCTAGATGAGAAGCAAAAAACCAAAGTAGCCTACCAACACCTGTTACCTGAATTTCTTCTTAAAGCCAACGCTGCAGTTTAGGATTTTCTCCCCTCCATCTTTCCTATTTCTTAGTGAAGTGCAGATTAAGCTTGTAGTCTGACTGTGCCAGTAATTTCACCATCCCAGAGTGAAATCCTCCTCAGTTTACTGTTACATAAGGGCAACACATTCTCTTTAGTGTGTGGCTTAACTAAAACCTAGTGTGATATTATCATGTCATTTTACGTTTGCATTCTCATGTAGTATTGTATTCTCACTGCGCTTCTCAGCAGTTAGGCCTGATTAGTTGAGGAAACACGGAAACTGTCACCTACAGCCTTCACCGTTGTGTCTCCATCAGATGTCCCAGCTGGAGGGCTAAGCATTAGCATTATTAAGAACTGCCCTCAGATCAGTGGCTGGCAAGTGTCGTCTTTTTGTATTCATGTATTTATTTTATTTATTTGCATAAATATTTATGAAATAAAGTCTTACTGGGTAAATTGAACACTGTGTTTCTTAGAAACAAGAAAATGTAGCTCAGTTCTACCCCGGGGGATTCGAACCAGCAACCTTCCAATCACTTGTCCACCAGCTCGACCCAGCTGACCAGTGCTGTCTTGGGAAATCCATTGAAAATGGAATGAAGTCCAGTCAGTTTGACTTAATTTGTATTTGTTTAAATATTAACACATTTATTTTATGTATCTTTTGTCTTTTAGCTGCACATATTTACATGAACGAATTCATTAATACACCTCTAATAAGCAAGGTTATCATATTCATACATTGTATTTGTACTTTTCTTTACACAGACCACACCATTTGGAATCCTAATATTTGGTTCATTTAAAATAATGATCAAGGAAAAGCCTATGCAGATCTCTGGAGCTATGAACAAAGCTTATGCTTAAAGTCATTGCAGGTTTATAGAGCCATTAAATCCTCCTTTAGTTCTTGTGCAAAGAAAGAGAGTGAGTGTCATAGTAAGGATGGGTGAGAATAGGAAAAAAAGAAAAACAAGAATTAACAACTTTTTTTTCTCTTACAGCTTATAATCATTATAATGTCCGGCCCAGTGTCATCCCACCTTAAAGTACACTGTGACATCATGTGAAGTACACCGGGCTCACTTCCTGTTTCTGACAGAGCTCTGTGTGCTTCAGATAATTTTCCTGTTCTTAGAACAAAGATTAAAATGCAATTAATGCAACTACAACTAAAACGAATAAGAATATTCAGTATGACTTGATGATATTTCTATAATTATTTTTATATACTTATTTTTACATGTTGTACTTAGGTTCTATATTCCTACACTGCTGTTTGCTGCTGCAACACTTTAGATTTCTCCACTGTGGGTCAAATAAAGGATTATCTTTATTTTATTTTATCTAATATTATATGACTGTTGAATTACATTTACAAAGAGATTGCGACATTTTACCTCCATAAAAATAGCCCAAAACTTCTATTGATAGCATATGCTATAAATCTGAGCCAACATATGACCACCAACTGGTCAATTAACCACTCCTTTTCAGCGGTGAATGTACATGCAGTTAACAAGACATTCAATAAATCATAATCATGTCCGCTGGAAATGTAATTTCCAATCCACATCCTATCTTCTGTCTCATGATTAGCAGGCTAGCAGCTGGGAGGTTTAGGCCACAAAGTTTTTCTTTTTTATTTCAACAACATACCTACCTTCAAGTAAAGCACAAGCCCCCTCTTGTTTTGACTTTTTCTGTCTTTTGCTTGTTCCCGATTCATTTCGCCATTTGGAGGCCATCTCTCCACCTGCATCCAACTGCCTGTCAGCGTATCTGACCCCCATGGATCGTGGGGCCCTACGCACAGCACAGGTAGTCTTCAAACCAAATGCATGTATGAGGAGGAATAAATGCTCAGGGGGGCAGTAGTGCAACAGCTTGGATGCCAACTACCGTAAAACGTTGAGGAAAAAGAAGAGGAAGAATCAGAAGAAGAAGAAGAAGAGTAAAATGTCTAGGGCTGTGTCTAGGCCTATTCAAATTAAAAGAACAGTTGGCAGGAGGATTTCGATCAATGAACCTGCTTAAGGTGGCTAAGTCATTGAAATGTTTTGGTGAGGGGACTGATGCTCAGATTCTTACTAATGGAGTGTTGGGTATAACTTGTTAAAAGCAAAGAAAATTTGCAAAATAGGAGGGAAAAGAGTGGAAGTGGAAAAAAATGAAACCAAAGGTGTCATCTACGGTGTGTATGCTGAAATGTTGGAGAGAGAAATTAAGGAAAATATAAAAGGAGGTAATGTAACTGATGTGAAATGGTTAAAAGCCAGGGAAGATGGAAACAAAAATACCCCTGTGTTGCTTACTTTTGAAGGAAATATTCTCACAGCTCGAGTGTTCAGAGGGTGTCTGTCTTTCCTAGTCAAAAGAATACCAAAGACCGCCCTTACGTTGCTTTAAATGTCAGAGATATGGACATGTAGCAGCTTCTTGCAGGGCAAACAGGCGGTGTGCTAAGTGAGGAGGGGATCATGACATAGAGAAATGTGAACTCCTAAATGTTGTAACTGTGGTGGAAGCCACTTGGCTTCCTTTTTAGAACGTGGTCACTTTGTAAAAGCAAAGCAAGTTCAGGAGGTCAGGGATCAACATAAAATTGCCTATGCAGCAGCATTAAAGAGAGTGAAAGGAAATCTGAAGCCATGATGATTGTTGGGGACTGGCCCTCCCAGTTAGATGACCTGGTGTCTTTTAGAAGATCCAATAAGGGATTCAGATATCTTGGTGTTTTCATTACATCTAAAACTGCATAGCTATTCTCCTCTAATTACGACAAGCTGATCAAGGAAATTAAAAAGGATTTGAACAGATAGGATGTGCTCCCCTGTCACTCTTTGGCAGAATAGCGCCCGTGAGAATGAATGTTCTTCCAAGACTACTATTCTTGTTAAAGTCCCTCCCTATCTTAGTACCACAATCCATATTTAAGTTATTAGAAAAATTAATATCAAAATGTATTTGGCAAAATCAAAGACCAAGAATATGGTTGAAAATATTGATGTCAGCAAAAGAGAAAGGAGGCTTAAACCTGCCTAATCTAAAATTCTATTACTGGGCAGCGCAGCTGCGAGCGGTGGTGGCATGGGTTGTCGGGGACCTAGAGACCGGATGGGTCTCTATCGAACTAAACTCCATATCAGGGGTACCCCTGTCTGGTCTTCCATTTCTTAGTCAGCAATCTCAGAAAAAACTTAAAATCAATAATATCTGGGTCATACACACATTGAAAGTCTTGAATCTAGTCCAAAAGCAACTAAAAGGAGTTGTCGCTCTGTCACGGGCCATGCCTATAGTCGGGAAATTTTTACCATCCATGTCAGTCAGGACCTACAAAAGGTGGGCCGAGAATGGTCTGACAATAATAAATCAACTCCTGGATGGACACACATTTCAATCTTTCTCACAACTTAGAGACAAGTTGCCCCGCTTTTAAGTGAGACAGACATTATGTTACGAAAAATAGGATTTTTTAGATAATGATAATTTAGTAATTATGAATGATACCAGACCAACTCGATTTGAAACTAACTCTCTAAAATGTCTTACCTTGATTTAACATTTGCCTCTTCAGCTTTAGCCAAAGTCGGGGAATGGAACGTCCTGGTTAAAGATTCAATGGGCAGCTATCACTTTCCTATCATAAGCCAGTTTGGGAGGTCATTATATATGAATCCTGAGAACCAAGTTAAAAGATTTGATTTTGCAAGAGCTAAATGGGATGAATTTCAGATTGGTATAGGAGATGGTTTGGGAGTAATTAATGGCGTTGGATCTACTGATGAGTTTAATGATTTGTTAAGTAAAATGAATTTGAATGTGGCTTTAAAGATGATCCCTTGTAGACTGTGATAAGGCAGTAAAAATCAGAAACCAAGCATTTAAGATCTTGAGTAGATGCTAAAAAGAAGAGTTGGAGGTCCTTCTGTGGCACTCTAGGACCAGATACTCCTTTCAGACGGGTCTGGTCCAGAATTCACAAAATGTCAGGAAAAGTGACAAGATCTGCAATGCCAGCCCTGAATGATGGTAGTATTGAGGCTGTTAAAAATAAAGAAAAAGCAAGCATGTGCGTTAAATTTTTCCAGGAGGTGCATAATTCTACTTCTCTTGGAGTTGAGAATATTAAGATGAGGGAGGAAACCTTGAAGTCAGAAGGATGGAAACTGTATTATTTTACTGAGGAAAGTAATTCCTACAATGTATTCTCTCTCAAAGAGCTAAAAGATGCATTACAGGCCGGGGCAAATATCACTCCACACCAAGATAAGATCAGCTACAAAATGCTCAAACAGTTAGATGATATTGCTCTGGAAGAAATCCTCACTCTTTTTAATTATGGTTGGAAAGAGGGTCAATTACCAATAAAATGGAAACATGGATATTGAAAAAGATGACGTGGGCCCACTCTCCAGTAGGTTCACCACCCGCAGGAGGGTTTAGAAGGGGCCGGTGCTATGTGATTTCGGTGGCGGTCGTGGCCAGGGCCCCGACGACCCAATCCCCGGACGGCGACTCTGGCCATGGGGACATGGAATGTCACCTCACTGGGGGGAAAGAGCCTGAGCTGGTGCGGGAGGTTGAGCGGTACCAGCTAGAGATAGTCGGGCTCACCTCCACGCACAGCCTGGGCTCTGGAACCCAACTTCTTGAGAGAGGCTGGACTCTCTTCCACTCTGGAGTTGCCCGCGGTGAGAGGCAGCGAGCTGGTGTTGGCTTGCTTATAGCTCCTCAGCTCAGCTGCCATGTGTTGGAGTTTTCCCTGGTGAATGAGAGGGTCATTTCCCTGCGCCTTCGGGCCGGGGGTAGGTCTCTCACTGTTGTTTCGCCTACGGGCCGAACAGCATTATAATAACTTGATGGAACCATTCAGGTCAGAGTTGGAGGAGATGTGTCAGAAACTGTTTACATCAAAAATGGTACTCCCCAAGATTCAGTCCTGTACTTTTCAATATAATGATCAACGATATTTTCCGAGAAGTCAATGATATTTGGATATAAGAGGAATATTCCTGGTTAAATTATCTCTTCATATGAATGCCCACTAGAAAGAGTTAAGGTTTTTAAATTCCTTGGGGTATGGATGGTTGAAAGACTCACATGGAAATGTCATATAGATTAATTAGTTTATAACTGTGAAAAAGTGATCAACATTCTCTGTAGCGTGGTTGGAAGTGACTGGGGGGCTGAAAGGGACACCTTATTTATGATCTATAAAGCCATGATAAGATCTGTCTTAGACTACGGGTGTGAGATATTTGGAGCAGCGGCTAAATCAGTTCTTTTCAAATTGAATTGGGTCCAAGCTAGTGTCCGACCGATAAGGATTTTTTGGCCCAATAACAATAGCCGATATTAGAGGGGGTGCAATCACCGATAGCTGATATGCAAGTTATTAATTACATGGGAGATCTTGGCCAGGGACACTTTTGAAAGGGGTAATGAAATGTGGCCTATAATTGTTGTTCCATGATGTTTTCATGTTTACAGTTACTTATTTCATGAACTAACTTACCGTGGCTTGCAGAAAAGGGGGAAAAGTCCGCTGATTGATCGGCTGACTCAACTGGGAAGTTTTGTGGTGTAGAGTGGGAGAGGGACTTCACTGAAATGTGAGCTGGGCCAAAGTCTCTGGCTGAGCTCAAAGCACCCCACTGGACAAAATAAATCAGTACATGGGCACATGCTTTTGTCATTGTCACGCTTTTTTTTTCTATCGGCGCAACATTTTACCGATACGATAGAACCCCGATAGAAATTGGGCCATTCTATCGGGCCCTGATATATCGGCGGCTGATGACCGGTCGGTCACTAGTCCAAGCCAAAGCCTTAAGAGTCTGCTGTGGAGCCTTTAGGTCCACCCCTATTCCTGCACTACTGGTTGAAATGGGAGAATTTCCTCTAAGAATCAGGAGATATAATCTGGGGCTCCACTACTGGAATAAACTTAGTGATCAAAAAAATAGCTCTGCAGGAAAATGTCTTTTGGAAGACTCTTGGGAATTCGTAGGTAAAGAAAGGAAATCAAACTTCTTATATCTCATTAAACAGCTGGCAATAAAAATAGGACTGGACAAAGATATGATGAGTGGGACTAATTGGTCTCTGATACCCTTTTGGCTTCTTCCTGACCCTGAGGTGTATCTACACTCTTTTACAGATGGCTCTAAGGACCCAGAGTCTGGGAAGACTGGGCTTGTAGTATATGTGGACAGCAGTAGAACAAGACAGAGTGTCCGTATGTCAGATCACTTGTCAATTTTCTCTGTAGAGTTGCTGGCAATTTTATTGGCACACGATTGGGTTGAGGAAAACACACCCCCAAAAAGTAATATCTGTTCTGACTCAGCTGCTGCTTTGGTGGCTCTGAAGGAGGGGACATCAAGGGCCAATCCTGATCTGATCTGGGAAATTTTATCTTGCTTATTTAGAATTGAAAGATCGGGATACAATGTATGTTTTCTGTGGGTACCTTGGCATTCAGGAGTGGAGGGAAACAAAATCTCTGATTCCTTGGCAAAGCTAGCTTGGTCAAAGGAAACTGTTGTCTTCCTGGAGAAAAGTTGATGTAATAGCAGATGTAAAGAGAAACTGGAACATCAGTGGCAGGAAGAGTGGACTGTGGAGAAGAAGGGCAGGCATTTCTTCACTTTATAGCCCTCTATTAAAAGAAAGATATGGAAAAGGAAAGCTGGGTGGAGAGACAATGTAATTCTAACCAGGATAAGATTAGGTCACTGTGGTCTGGCAAGGTGTCTATAAGTAGTAGGGAAGCATCCATATGGGCTGTGTGAATGTGGAAACTTAGAAACTGTGCATCATATTATGTTTGTCTGCAACAAATATAAAAGTGAAAGGCAGCAGTTGTTCAAAGAACTTTCAGATGTAGGTCTATCATTTTTCTCATAAGTCCATTTTTGGAATAGAACAGAATATCGATATCATTGGAAAAGCAGTTGTAAAGTTCCTTTATTCTACTGATCTGTATGTGAAAATTTAAAATAACTGTTAAGTCTTGACTGTGGAGGGCAGCATTACGCTCCTTTGCGTAAAGCCTGCTGGAATTCTATTAGAAGAAGAAGAAGAAGAAGAAGAAGAAGAAGAAGAAGAAGAAGAAGAAGAAGAAGAAGAAGAAGAAGAAGAAGAAGAAGAAGAAGAAGAAGAAGAAGAAGAAGAAGAAGAAGAAGAAGAAGAAAGAAAGGAAGGAAATTTGAATGCCATTTGAAGCAAAGGATTTGATCAAGACATCATCTAAAGAGAGAGACATTGTGCGGGTTGTCCTTCAGGAGAGGACCTGAGGACTGAAGCAGGTGAGACACAGAGACATTCACACAGTCAAGTGTCGGGGTTCAGTAACGATATTCACTAGAGACTGAACTGAAACAGTGACAGTGTTAACCATTCATGTGTATATATGTATACATACGCGTATATTATATATATAAATGACTGAATATAACTTTAGATTACTTTATTAAGTTAGTGGTCTGTTTTCAAGAGCTAACGTTAGCGAGCTTCATCTACCAACGTAACTGAAACAGTGTCAGTAGCTAAGATAGCTAACTAGTAAATAGTTTTTTCAGTTTACAGATTTAATTACAACCATCTATTAACCACTATAGCTATAACCGGTACATCACTGCGGTCAAGCCAGCCGTGGTTCGCGTTTGATTGACCTAATCAGCCGCCCCTGCGTGGTTCAAGGGTGTGCAACGTCGCATTTGTTTGGACTACAATGATACCGTTAATAAATTCTCTCATAAATGCTTTATGAATTCCGCTTGCATTGTTAACCATAGCCACCATAGCCATGTGCGCACCAGAGCCAATCACTGCAGAGCTAACTTCCACGACATACCTTAAGAAACAAGCGGATTCATACCTGCAGCAGTGCGAGCTGGACCGGGATTTTGCCGGCGGTTCGGTCCCGTTCGGTCATCTAAACTGACTGTTGTGGATTAATGAGACTAAACGAGTCCAGACCGAGTCTGTTCCGGTCTGAGGAGATCTGGATACGCGAGGACAACAAAGTGGAATCGGAATCTGTGGATGTTCATATGTAACTAGCTGCTAGCCCACCCCCACAGCCCACCTCCCGAGTCGACAGATGCACCGTCAGGTCCAAAACCGGACTCTGGTACAGGAAGAAATGGTAAAAACGGACTTTTGTCACGAAAGTTTCCGCAAGCAGGGTTTGCTGGGGAACAGGGAAAGTTGTGTGAGGGTGACAGAGATGGTGAGAGTTGAGAGATTTGTGACATTTTTAGTATGTTATATAGTGTTTAGTGTGTAGTGTAGTTGTTTTTTTGTGTTGTGAGTCAAAACAAGGAGGAGACTGCTGAATGCGGAACAGGCAGGAATGAGCTGTGGAGACTGAGGAATTGCCTGCATTTAAATGTAAACAGTTACATATAACTTTGTAAATTTCCAAAACTTATGCACAAATTTGGCAAACAACAATTGATATTTGCATTATAACTAATGCAATTGGTTCATTAAACATATTTGTGGTTTTCACTGCAAAAAATAAATCTTTTTCCTTCTCTGATTTTATGTTATTTTGTGATTTTAGGTCCATAGTGTTAGTATGTCAAAATGAAAAAAATAACTGTACAGTCACACATGTGAGGTTGTGCTGAAAATAATGGCACCAAACAAGGCAAGGTAAATAGTTTTTAAGGTGAAATATAATGGTATAATCAAAAGTCGTCAAAAACAGCGAATTATATTCCTGTCATCTCACCTTCAAACACAACCTCATTTGATAGATAAACAAAATTATCTTTTCCGACAAAGCCGGCAACGATATCAAATGTTTGATGCCTCGAAATATGTGCTGGGACCCTGTTTCTAATGTTGCTGACGTTTGGTGCTGTTCTGAGCATTATTTGTGGCTTTTTGATGGCGATTTATACTTGTACCCATTTTTTGCAGTGTATTGTTGTTGTGCGGTCGTTTCTGAGGATGCTAAAACTACTTAAGCTAGTGGTCCACAAACGTTATCTCTCGAGGGGGGGTCCTACTTGGTGTCACGGTGTGTTAGACCAATGATAAATAAATTTACACCAGAATATCCCTTTAACCTCCCACTTTTCCATAGGAATACATGCTTCCTACGGGCAATGCACTAGCAGACTGAATGCACAGATAGTTTTGCACCACATATCTCAGTGGAGGGCACGATTCGTGATTTGTAGTTGAAGGAAACAATCTGAGACTAGTGGGGAAGATTTGAGCAGTTGTGCTTATTGATTTGTGTTTTAAAAGAACACAAATATTTTCATGAAAAGTGATTTAACAATCATTGAACACTGCACAAGTTCACATTCAGATTTGCACATATTCAGAGTTTTTTCCACAACTTCACATGGCTGATACAGGTACACAAATATGTTTTGCACCAAATACACTGCAAAAATGTGAGCATGTCAGTTTTTTAATCTGTGACTTGTGAAATAGGATTTTGTGCACCTGTAATTAAGAATTTGTGAATGTGTAAGTGTTGTGTTGTATTTGTGGTTAGGGTTACTGTTACAGGTGCTCCAACCTTTTGTACTCTGAATCTTGTGGAAAATACATGCTCGTCTGCTAACGTAGCGCTGTCCTCCTCTTACTCGAGTCGCAGGCATTTCTGGCATCGCTGCTTGCGAGCTAGTGCTATGACGAGTCAGCTGTGTTTCCAGCATCGAAGCTCGCAAGCTAGCCTGCGACATAGACATAATATACGTAGACGCCTCATAGACTGACGCTGCCTATTGGAGCTAACGTATCAGTGCGGCCGCCATCTTGGATGGGTCTCCAATGCGACCCCCCTGCATTTATTTCTACTGAGGAAGGTGTATCCCCAACTACAATAATCATAACCTCCTGAATTTTTACCGGATTTTCACACGGTTACCAACGGTACGATACATTGACACATGATACATTGTGAAAGGTAATCCCCCACGATCTGGTAACAATACTGCGGCAGTTATTGCAACCATAAACTGCACAAAATATGGGCATAGTAGCTCGCTCTCCGTTGATTCCGATTGACTCTGTAGCTAGCCTACAGTGAGGAGACCCAACCAAGATGGCGGCGACGCGGGATTACGTTCCAGCACGCTATGAGGCGTCTACGTATATTATGTCTTTGGCCTGCGAGCTCTTCTTCTTGATTACTGGTGGTTGGCATCAGCTCAGTGCTGCCACCTGCTGCTCTGGAGTGTCATAGTTTGACGCTTCGTCTCGTTAGTAAATGAGAAAAAGAAGTGACAAGCGTACCGAACGGGACAGATTTTTTTGATGAACCGTTCCACCCCTAATTACTGTAAATGGTGGTACATTTGTGCACTGGAAAAAAGCGGCGGCTGATTTGACCAAGCAAACGCGAACCACAGCTGGCTTGACCGCAGTGCTACATCTTAGACAGCTGGAAAATAACAGGACCCATCACAATTGACATAGCAGTTAAATATCTCATTTTCAAGTGTTTTATTTGAGGTTTGAGCCAAATCTTTTTTGTGTATATTTAATTTGTATTTCCTGTTTTTGTTTTCCATTTTTCTACTCCAATTTTGGTTTGTTTGATTTAATTTCATTAATGTATTTACATAATTTTCTCAACCTCAGTATTATAATTCTTTTGTGTTGCTGTCTGGTGCAATATAATGTCTTGTTTTGTCTTGTATTAATTCTACATTAAGCTGTGAGTATCAGATGTCTGTTAAAGCAGTATTCTTCATTGTCTCACTCTTTTTTCCAGCCAGGATGAAGAGTTCCTCTTCACTCCTCTCTCCTCCTCCCTCTCCCTCTCCTCCTCCTCCTGCCCCCCTCCCCCTCTCCTTCTCTTCCTCCTCACTGATTTGCTGTCCTGAACTCAATCTGTCCGTCACACTCAGCCCCAGCAAAGTGAACGTGGAGCCTTGTCAACTGAACAGGAGGCAGCAAAAGAACCACTCCGGACAGAAGTCCTGTTCCAGAGGACAAACGAGAAGAAGGGGGAACAAAGAGGTAATTACAGCATCAAGTATTGGCTCACATTCAATCTGAAAATAGTTGAATAACATGTTTCTCAAAATGGTGCAAAACACTGTGAATTTTTGTGCAACGGGACTCAATGTCTATATTGATGAAAAGTTAGGGCTTGGCGATATAACGAATATTAAGATAAATTGATATTTTATCATGCAGTTATACAGTACCAGTCAAAAGTTTGGACACACCCTCTCAGTCATGTTTTTTCTTTATTTTCATTATTTTCTACATTGTAGATCAAGACATCAAAACTAAGAAAGAACACATATGGAATTAGGTAGTAAACTGTTCTAATCCATGTTTTGGCAAGACCCTCTCGGCCAAAAAAAATCATTACAGTTACCAGACTCGGAGACGAAAAATCAACTGCACCTCAGATTGAGCCCACATGATTGCTTCACAGAGTTCAAGTAGCAGACACATCTCATCATCAACTGTTCAGAGGAGACTGTGTGAATTAGGCTGTCATGGTTCGAATTGCTACAAGAAGCCACTACTGAGGAGGAGGAGGAAGAAGAAGAAACTTAAAGGTCATTCTAATCTGATTAAAATGTCTTCTCCAAAACAACATAGTGCATCATTTAAAACGAACATCAATCCTACAGTAGATTACACTTGTGCTGTAATCTACAATGATATTGTTTTCACATAGCAGCTCTAATACAAGGGTAGCTCCTGAATCATACACATCATATACATTACTATGCTGCACGTATTACACATCAGAATAAAGTTGAGAGTGCTTCCTCACTTCTCTGTGGTTGCAGACCTTAGTTTAGTTTGAAAACAGCTATCATGTTGTAGGATCAAGTATTTAATTGTTCTAGGTGCTATATCGTGGGCAATTGGACTTGTTTTAGTATTTAATTATTATTCGGCAGATTTTACAGACCATCTGTATTGTCCAGTTTGCTACACAGTGAGTTAATAAAATTGTAAATATGCCCAGATGGCTGCCTTTTTTACACTTCTCACTAACAATTCAATTTTGCGAGGACGGCCATCCTTCAGGGTAAAAGTGCTAAAACAGCCAAAAAGGATGCACAAAATAGTTCTGCTTGAGAAATAACTTAGCTTTCTACTTTAGTTGACCAGTCCAGAAATCAAGAAAAGTACATAAATCTGGAAAACGAATTAGATAAAGACACAATATGAGTGTCTGGCAGACAGCTGCATCGAGCAGTGTTAGAATCACAGTGAATGGAAATGGCATCAAAAATTGGCCTCTACTTTTCCCATTGCCCGAGTGTGTGTGTGTGCATGTGTATATTTATGCATGTTTGTGCAGGCTTGTTTACATTGTTCTATGTCAATCTCCAGCAGGTGTGTTTTGAAGAGCCGTTGGTCGTCATGGTACGACCAGAGCCTGGCGTCACTCTGAATAAAGACACCCTGCCTCAGCAACCAATCAGAACTCAGAGGAGGAGCAGAGGATGTCACCATGGTAACCAGAGTCTGACACTTTACACAGAGTAAATTTAATGTCTGTGTTCAGTGTGATTTCGCAATAATGCCATTAGTGAGATGCTACATTTAAGCAGCAAAGCTAAAGGCTTCTTGTGTAACAAATATGAATTAAAACTGCAAGCAGCGATGAACGGGCTCTCGCCGTCCGCGCACGTTGGGCTGCGTCAGGCTACGTGCTCACCTGTTACTTGCATGTCACGATGGGGAGAAAACAAGCAGTTAACGTCATATCAATCGGACGATGTTTTTCTGACTTCCTGTGTCCAATGGGTGGCGCTATGGATATGACACAGTTTTGATGCACAGATATATGCAGGGCGCCTCCCTCTACATTCCTGAGAGATTTGGCCCAGATAGGACATTGTATGGTGAAGTTATGAGGACTTGATGCTTCTTGGCAAAGGATTGAAATGGATGGCATCACCACAGCCAGCAGTTCAGTCAGGCTGCAGTGCCGTCAGGTTGCGTGCTCACCTGTTACTTTCATGTGATGCTGGGGAGGAAACAAGCAGTAAACGTCATGTCAATCAGATGATGTTTGTCTGACTTCCTGTGTCCAGTGGGTGGCGCTATGGATATGACACAGTTTTGATGCAGAGATATATTCATGAAGATTCCCTCTACATTCCTGAGAGATTTGGTGTAGATTGGACATTGTATGGTTACAGGGACAGGGATTCCGCTACATGTAATTGACTGTGGCGCACCGCCACGGCAAAATAAAAGCCGCCACGCCTTAAAAATTCAGTGTTTCCCATACATTGATCAATATTTCTGCCTTTTCAGCGCATACTGACGTTTCAGCCGTCTCTTTTGTTTTCATTACTTTTAATGACTTCAGTAATGCTAATTCAGGGCTGTATTAGTGACACACACAAACACACACACACGGTGACAGATGGTGGGTCTGTGTGTCGCTCTGAAGCAGCCATTACAAAATGTTAAGTGCCAAAAAGTTACAAAATGACAAAAATGTCATCTATGACTGTTATGGTGAGTTGAAGAGTATCAGAAACATCTAATTTGTTTACAAAAAAAATCAGATTTCATGTAAAACTGTTGACATAAATAAATCCAGTATTAGAGAAAGGAAATATTTTACCGTCGTCTTCCACCACAGTCCTTGACGTTAACTAGCATGTTGGATTTTTAGCTTGATAATTAACTAGAGGATTAAAATGGTCATTTAGATCAGAGTTCTGCACGGGTCTTATTTTGCGAACCTGCACCTGCCCAAACCCGCCATGCTTAAAATCGCATCCAACCCATTTTCCGACAGTAGCACAAATTACATTCCGTACCTGAGCCGACCCGCTATAAATTCATACCGACGCCTGAAGGAAAATTGGACGGACGCAATTTTTAAAAATGAAAGTAAGCCAGCGCGGGGAATGGGAGTTCTGGGAGGGCACCAACATGCATGACTGAGCTCATATGAAATATAAATGCTTATCATTTGTGTCACTAATAATGACTGTTCATAAGTGATGCCTTGAAAATGGCAATTGTAAAACCCGACCCGTCTCTCCAGGCATCCGACCCGATCCGCATCTGTGTCCGACACAGTACATTATTTTTCACCCGTGCAGGACTCTGACTTAGATACAGTAACTCCTCTCTAACAATAAAAATAGTATTTTGTTACAATAGTAGATGAATCTTTATTCCAAGCCCATGCAGGGGAGTTCATGATGGCTGTGTGACAGCATTGTAAGCACAGAAAAAGAAATTAAATTCCCTAAGTAGCCTGTGACATAAGTTATATAATAAATGTTACAGTATGATGACCCAAACGCAACTTCCTGTTGGAGTGACGGTATCGGTACCCCAGACTTTTTTGTGCGTCTCCTCATGATGAATCTGCATAATGAATTTAATCTGTGCGCATGTGGAAGGCAGGCAAGAACAATAAGGGGCGCTACAGAGCCTGCAGGTCATGCCCATGCCCAATGATATTAAATTATCATTAAATTATTAAATTATTTTTCGCCAGATGTAACATATATTCCAAATTTGGTAAGTTTTACGGTATGTTAAGCCTTCCAAAACAGCAGTTATACCGCAGAAGAATAATTCTTTCTCTTTCAGTTACAATAGGGACCTCACAGGTCTGCGACCTGCTCGGGCACTAATTACACCCAAATTTAGTGTCTTTTTTTCCTGATGTTATTTCAAAGTGTAAACATCTAAATAGTCTAAAATGCATGTTTGATGCTTTCATAACTCATTAATAGCAGCACTGACTAATGATACTGTAACGGCTAATTGCTCCTTCCACAAGCCGCTGAGAGGGATCCACACTGCGTCTGACCCGGTTGACGGTTTTATTAATAATATCAAAGTCAAGAGAATCTGGTATTTGCAAAAGATGAACATAGATGTTAGATATCCGTTTGAGGTATGCAATCAGGCATGCGGGCAACAGAAAATGAGACTCCCAACTCACCCCCTCTCTCTCTCTTGCAAGCATGAGACAGACAGTCCTCATTGGTTCAAACCATGTGACGTAACACCACAAGTGAAATAATCAAACAAATTTAAATCAAATATATGGCTCCTACAGATAGATTAAAGACTTAATTTTCCTGTTGGGCCACAGACTAGAGAAAGTGACATAAGGTGTCACTGTTGTGTAGATATCAAGGACACTAGCAGGGTAGTATAGCCTAGTGCATGAAAAAAGCAGAGAAAGGTCAGACCAACATGTTTTACTGTATGTCTTTACATGTTACTGCAGAAATAAATAAGTTTGCTGATTTATTATAGGCCATATGTATACTTGTATCCATCTCCACAATGTAAATCAACTGCCAGTTTTCCACCTGGAAGTGGGTGTTGCTAGTGCCATGATTGTGCAGGTTACTCCTTGTACATATGTTTTATTTATATGTGTGTTAGAATATTTTTGTTTCCTTTATTTTCCTAATAACTAATGTGAGTATTAACAAACACATTTCCTAATTGTTAATTTCCTTCCTTGTTTTTTCATTATTCAAACTGTGCTTTGGCAACACACATAATATGTAATGCCAATAAGGCCTGCTGATAGAATTAAATTGAATAGCAAGCTAATGATTGTTAGCCAGGCATGCCAGAGTAGCAGCTTACATTAGAGCAGGCAGACACACTGTGTGATCCATTTGCTACTATTTTGGCCTTATATCTTGGTATGAGAATTAAAAAGACACTGCCATGCACAGTGGTAATTATTCAGTATCTCCCCTGCTGCAACCACATCCACACCACTTGGGCAAGTTGAATTCAGAAGTTTGACCCTGATCAGGGACAGTGGCCAGGGTTGTAATACCGTTTGCAAAATTACATTTACATTAATATTTAGGGCATTTAGCCGACATTTTTGTCCAAGGCAACTTAGAATAAGTGCATTTCTCACAAGAAAGAAGCCACAATATATTACAATTGACCAAGTAAGAATGAAACAAAATGTAAGTGGCTAGGCCTGACTGATTCCATTCGGGCTTTCAGCAAATTTGACCGATCTTAATGTTTGGATGAGAATCAGTCTTATTTAATTTGAACTAACTTGTTGAGGTGTAAGGTAACATTAAATCCACCAAATTAAGCTATCCAATTACAGTATCACTACTGTGTGGACTGCTTTGTTTTGGTCATGGGATCATTAGTCAGTGCATTTACCTGACACTCAAGAAAACCGAATTACTGGGTTAGTCCGACTATGATTGGATTTTTAAAAAGCATGTATACACCTTAGTCTGACTAAAATAGGACCAGATCAGATTTCTCGTAGTCGGATTAACATACCGGGATTATTCGATTGATAGTTGCATTACACCGGCATGTATACACTCCATCAGATCGGATCGGATATTGCATTCTGCGCTGGCTCGGGACTTTTTTCCAGGCTGTGAGCCATAAGTAGAAGGGCCGCGGTGGCTTTCCCTCGAAATGACCGCAAGCAAGGGCGCCATTGTGCATCAAGTTTGTGTAATGATCATGTACACCATATGCGAAATGTACAAAGATGCAGCTGGTGAGGTAAAGAGGTCAGCCGGAGGTGGTTCTGTTACCACTAGTCGAAATGGGTACAGCGCCACCTATCGCACCGGGGTATGACATGCTTCGTCCAGTAATTCGATTTTCGGCATGTATACTCGGACAATTGCAGTTGTCTGATTGAGCAGCATAGTTGAACTATGGCTGTAATCCGATTAAGATGTGCATATATACACACTGAGTGACAGTCAATATCTGAGCCAGAATATAGTTAATAACATAGCAAGGCTGCTCCTGCTATTTTCTGAATCACTGCATGTTTGTGGTGTTTCCTGTCTATTTGCCAATGCTGGCTGTAAAAGAAGCTTTCAATAAAATCGTAAAACATCTATTTCAATTTAACTGTATTATTAATCAGTTGCCTATGACATACACTTAAACATGACATGTGGTCTGTGTCCCTCAAACCAAACCATGTCATGGATTTTGGCATGTCCTATTGCTGGGCAGTATACTGGTTCATACCGAATACCGGTGTATATTTTCGTTATGATATGAATTTTTAATATACCAGTGAATTTGATTACACAACGTTACGGAACAATATGCTGCGCCGTGCGACACTGTTTCAGACCGGCCCCTTTTCAGTGTTGTGCTACTAAACAGGCATGGTGCAACTACAAGGCATGGTGAGGGTAAACAGTAGTGTTCTGGTGTTACGTTACGGTGAAGATGGCTAGGATAGCCATGGCAGTTCATGACTTCATCTGCGGATGTCAAGATGAGCAACTGGAGAGCCGATGAGATCCGAGAGATGCTAGCTTCTCCTCTGTCTCTGTAGCTGTCAGCTTGTTCTTCACTACTACGGTCGCTACTGTCAAATTAAAAGCCCCCCACTAGGAACCCAGTTCCAATGGGGTGCAATCTGAAGCTCTTATTTTGAAGACAAATTTGACCTGCTTCCTGTTAGCGGTCTGTTGCTTGAGGCAGCTTTAATAATAGCGGGGGTTTAACATCAGTGTGTGTTTGACTGAGGAGGCAAGAATATGGGCCACGTGTCTATAATTAAGTAAATCTATCAAGTATCGCCACATTTCTTCCGAAGCATATGTTGTACGTCACTGTTCATGCCAAACTTCGTGCTCCATGTTGAGGTGTAATCTGGATATACAGGTGTATGTCAGACACAAGAGGGCGCTCTAAGCAAGGGGTTACCTGAGCCGCAAGGGATGTCAGGAGGTTGTTGTATGTTTGACGAGCAACAAGTAAAGATGTTAATGTTAGCTCTACTGCAGTCAAGTCTTTATTCACTGCCATATAAAGAACCCAACACCACCCACGTCACATCACATGTTTATACCTACCCCAGTGGCGGCTTTTTGGGAAAGAAGGAATATTAAACCTCCCGTTTAGATAGACAGGGCGGCATAGTGCAGCCTTTACCTTGCAGCAAATGTGCCGCCTTTTCTATCTAAAAGTGGCTAGTAATTCCTCTCTCAACCAGTAGAAAATGCTGTGAACACAGGATTATGCAATTTATGAAAAATACCGTGATATACATTTTTGATCATACCACCCAGCACTACCATGTCCTCTTGCTGGGGTTTTAGGTTCTTTGGAACCAGAAACATATAAAATGATTAATAAAAGCATTTTATTTCCTTCCCGTCCTCTGCTTGGTGTAGCCCCCAGACAGTGTGTAGAACTTCCTGCTGCAGCATCCAATCAAGATCCAGACTGTCTGGAGAGGGTGGAGCTAAACACTACACTGGCTATGAAGGCAGAGCTTCAGTCACTGCAGGTTTACACTGTTTTTCAAAAAAATCATCACAGAGATGATTATCAGCTGGCTTATTGCTGGTTATCTGGTAACCTCTATGCTGTCCTGCAGGGGTCGCAGTTTAACTCCCAGAAGGCCATTCAAGAGATCCTAAAGAGGTCGGAAAGGACTAAAAACCTGATTAACACCAGAGCTACTGAAGGTAACTCACAGACACACAGAGTCCTCATCACATGTCTCCTTGCTCCTTGCCATCATAAAGGACATAGATGTCCTTTATCAAATCAAATCAATTTAATTTACATGCCAAAAGCACAATGACATTGCCTCAATGGGCTTTACAATCTGTACAATGAACAATATCCTCTGTCCTTAGACCCTTGATTTGAGTGAGGAAAAACTTGCCATGTTTATGATGGCAAGGAGCAAGGAGAGCAATGGAGGATGCCTGCAGCACCTTGCACATAGCTCTTTTTATCAGACCCATACATACCTGCATGAGAAAGTAGTTAGTAATTTGCTACTTGAGTGATCTCATGCTACATGACCACAATTTTATACCTGAGTGAATAACAGATTCAACACAATTTCACTACAAAGTTTAGATTTCATTGGTGTTCTGATTCACAGTTTAGCTAAAAATAATTGACTGAATTGAATTTAAAACTGAATGTCATAACTGTCACAATCATGAATTAATGTGGGACTACTTGTTAATATCTCAGTATTATGTTCCAATTCATGCGAAGGGGCACAGAAAGGCAAATTAATGATTAAGTAATTGGTAATTACAGTCTGTTGCTGAGATGGGTTCGGGTTGACTCTGGTCACTGTTTTGATGACACTTAATAAAAATCAATGACTCGAGACTCAACTTGGACATGAAAGTTGAAGACTTGGGACTTGAGATGTAATGACTTGTCTATTGCTGCAGCTTCATAGTTACTGTTAATCAGAAAAACCTCTACAAATACATCATTGACATGTATGTAAATCAGTATGTGTTTAATTGATTATCTGCCTAGCAACATATCAGACCAAATTCTGATTATTTGAATCAATATTTGAAAGAGTAATATGATGTGATTGTCTGATCTGAAGTTAATTTAAAAATATCTATTTAATGTAGTGGGTAAAAAGTATAATATTTGCCACATCAATTTTGTGGAGTGGAAGTACAAAGTAGCAAGGAGTGTAAATATTCTATAACTGTACTTAACAGTACTGAAGTAAATAGACTGAGAGACATTCCATCACTGATTATCTTTGGGTTTAAATAAGGAAGGCAGTATTTGTTTTGATTGAAGAATACAATAATAAGTAAATAAGCTATTATGGTTTGATGACATTTATTTAAATTATATAACAATTCAATTTATTGTCATACTGGGGGGACTTGACCTGGGAATTTTCTTCCCTTCCTTTTAACTAAGGACTTTACTTGACATACCCTGTGACTTGACTTGCCTGAGGAAAAAATGACTTGGGACTTGAGACTCAGTATTATGTTTCACTTTACTTGAAGGTACACCAAACGAGTAACTCCCAGTCTCCACTGTCTGTGTCTGTGTCTGTGTCTACAGAGGTCAATGTGTCTCGCTGTCAGCTTCTCTTTAACTCACTGGTCAGTGTAGATGTGCAGGTGGATCAACTGATCAGCCAAGTGCTGCAGGACAAGCTTCTGCTGGCTCCAACGCCCCGCTGCCATGAAAACAAGGCAGCAGATGGCCCCTCCCTCTTCCATTTCATGGGCTCTGATCTTCTCAGACAGAAGCCCCTCCCACCCGAGGAGGAGCCAGTAAATGCAGACCCCTGCCCATTAATACACCATGCCCATTCAAACTTTGATCTCTACGGAAGACAGAGACGCAATGAGGCCACACCATGAAGGCCACGCGGCGATTCTGATTGGCTGGTGGTATTTTGGTCAGATTTTGTGATGTCATTTAATGAAGTTATCTTATCAGTTGTTTTTCTAAAGAGCAGCATTTTTCCAATAAACTTTTTCAAACACGTCCACGCTTGTCAATGTGATGACTGATGCTGTGCTAATCTCTGCTTGTTTAGTCAGAGTAGTTTGAGCAAACTGACTCCTGAGCGTCTGGGCGTTGCCCACCAAGATCTCAGCCTCTGCTTAACAATTTTTTTTTTTTTAAAAAGGTATAGGTGTTTGTTTAATACTGCTATGTCGGTCAACATCTGGAACACTGTCCATCTACTTTAACTGCTTTTGAGCACTAAGCATTAATTATGTAGACAGAGTCCACCTTCTCTCCTCCTCCTCCTGTCTGCCCAGAACCAGGTCCGTCCATCCAGTGCAATAGATTGATCCAGGATGTCAGGGGTTAATCATGTCACTGTGAAGCTGTGCACACAGCAGTCTCTTATTTCCTGTTGCTGAGTAGGCCTTAGTCATACCTCATCCACTTTTCTCTCCTGCGACCAGACATTAGCCCGAGGAAGGCTTGGCAGCCAAATAGCTCTTGGTGCAAGCTAAACACAAAGAAGGAAAAACTCAATAATAGCTGTCTAATCACAGTTTCTGTATGCAATGATGATGGTCAAATGAGGTTAGACACATTATAATGAGAAGTGTTTATTCATATGAACATGTTCATGTTCATATGAATAAACACTTCTATACATGTATCAGTGTATCTGTCTTAGCCAGCCAGGGATGCAGAGCTTGGCAAGCTCAAAACCAGCTCTGACATACACCCCCTCTCCTGACACACACACACACACACACACACATTTTATTTTTCATGAACTTCGACTTGGTTGAGCAAATGTAACCATATATGTCTATAAATGTAACACCCATTCAGTAGTAGCCTACACATTTGAAAATCTGATTGCAGAACAAATTGATCAAAGACAGGAAAAAGGCTGCCATAAGGAATGTGAAGAATGTTAACCTCTCATAACCTCTCAAATCTACAAAATCAGTAAAATATGGGCCCCCGATATAAATATATACTTATATTATCACACGTTAAACCGACAGAGAACAAGTCAATACTTTTAAGCCGCGTTTTGCCGTAGAAATCACTAAAATGACTGGTCCGTAATCTACTTCCGCATTTGTTGCGCGCGTTCCAGCGCGCGTTTCCGCTAGCAGTGTGCAGATCCCGGCGTTGCGGCTATCTGACTTTTTTTCTAAGTCAGAGAGGCAGGCCAGGCCAATCAGAGGCATGTGAGGAGGACAAGACGATTGGTTTGTTTTGATTAACACCCGCCCCAACAGTTCGTATCAACCACACAGACAGCGCGTGGAAGAAGGGCATGACGTGTGTCTGGTACCTGCTGCGGAGTGTGTGTGTGTAGTGACCGGACCGGGAGAGGAGACGAGGCTTCGACGATTAGATGATGGGTTAAAAAAATAAAACAAAACAACAAAAAAAAAAACACAAAAGGCCGTGCCGAGAGGGAGAGAGAAGGAAAACATAGAGGCGCTAGAGGATGACGCGGCCAAATGCCAAAAATTGTTAAATTTTTTCACCCCCCCCCCCCCCCCCCAGCTATGGTGCCATTAAAAAAAGATGCGTATGCAAGTAAGTCATGTAAATGACTGACTCCTGGCCTGAAAAAGTCTCCCAGTCCGACTCTGTGTTTGGTGGATTGAAGTCTGAAGAAACGAGATATACTGGCAATTTAGCAATGTATAAATTTAACAAATAGCAGCTTCAGTAGTGTTAAAGAACAGTACACAGCAGAAAAACAGCTCGAGCGTGCGCAGAGTCCGCTGGCAATACTTTGCCCTGCTTGCGCGCGCACAGACTGCTCGCTCGCGGAAGCCTCCTCTCCTCGCTCGGAAATCTTTCCTCCTGCTCACACGCTAGTGAATTTTTTTCAGTGGGCGGTTTTTGTCAGTAAGGGGGCGGGCCTGGGGGCATGCCAATCACCACTGTATCCCCGTATATATTTGGTTGAGAGTATTCGCCAATCGGACAGCAGGGTACGGCAACACCCCTCAGACGAACGGGACAAACCACACAGCCCTGAATGCCTGAATGACATGTATTGTGAGTTGGTGTTTTGACTTGAATGTTTGCAAAATGTCACACAGCGCAATGAACTTCAGTATGTTTGTCTGAGTTCTGTCTTTTCTTTCCTCCATCATTGACATTAATCTGATAAAATGCTTATCATTTTTTGTAACTTGGACCCTGTTGCAGACAGACATTTTTGTCCATTTATTTTGGTAAAATTGTTTTATTCATATTCTCGATCTAGGCTACTTCTTTCTCCCTGAAAATTATAAATGTAATATTAAAAAAATAAGAAAATAAGGGTTAGAAAATAAAATAAAATAATAAACATAATAATAATAATCATAATAATAATAATCATAATAATAACAATGATAATAAAGATAAAGATAATAATAGGCATCATCAACTCTCGATATGAGAAAAGCACATCAGGCACGTCTTTACACCTGGGCATCCGGGGCTATAGAACTCCAGGCCGTAAGCATCATTTGGACCGCTGGATTTTAAACTCTATAATCTCTCTTGTAAATACCCAATTGAGTGATGAATTTTATTGAATATGAATATTATTACTTTGAAGAAAAAAAAAAACGAAATAACAACAAAATGTACATTTTAACAAGTTTAATTATAGCTACATTTATCAATACTCATATCATCACACATAGTAAACCATAATTACTGCATATATTTACACAAGATTTTAATAGAGAAAATTCAGTTAACAATTAAAAATAACTTATTTGATTATGAAACATTTTATATATATAATTCATATATAATATATTGTAGTATCTGTGTGTTTCCTACACATCCTGGGTTCTAAGACAATAGTGAATAGGAGGAAGACAGGATGAGACAAGACCAGTTGCTCCCCTTAGACCACGGCGGGAATGTGACAGTGTGAGGGCCCCCATGACCAGGAGCCCTGATCACCCCTGAGGTGGGCATCAGAGATGAGCTACAGGAAGGAGCCCACACCAGAGGTTTAGAGCTGACTCAACGTATACATTGTCATCTAAGTATAGAGAGACCATCCTGTCCACTTTAGCTGACATCAGCAAAGTTAAGTAACACACACTAGAGTTATTTCATAGAGGATGTGAGGGAGACCCATCCTTCTCTTCTTTCCCATTGGATAGATGTAGATCTTGAATCCACCAAAGTGACCAATTGGGAGAAGTAGGCAGTTAGACTTTAAAAAAGGCCCACACACCAGAGAAAAGGGTGGCGGCATTTGGTAGAATTCCTAAGATCGAAGGTGTAGGAGTTCTGATAGGGCAGGGGGCAAAGCATTTGGCATTACTTTGCCCTAGATTGGAGAACACCAGATGTGCGGCCACACTCTGCTCGGACGCTAGGCCACTTGAAGTCTGTTTTAATAAAGACTGCTCTATCATTCCACCCAGCCTTGCCTCCGCAGAATTCTTTTATCAACATACTATGTGCCGACACCTTTGAGGAAGACAGCCCAGAAACTACAATATAAAAGATATATAATAAAAAAAAAATCGAAAAAGCTGGAAACGAGCTGATCTAAAACAAAAACAAAGAGCTGTTGTGATCCCTGGTCACAGTCTCAGCAGATTACCTCTGCTCTCCTCGCACAGTTACCACACACGGGCTTGTGACATTTCAAGTGTCCAACGTTTGGCAGCTGCTGCAGGACTTTCCTCCGGGCTCTCCTGCTGCTCCTTGAATAAGATGCGGGCATTGGTCCCCAGCCAGGTCGAGGATGTTATAGAAGACACTGGCCATCTTCGGGTACAGTTTGTGTTTTCCCATGGTGCCAACCAGGCTATATAATGCAACTATATAATAATTAACTCACAAGTAAATTCACAAATAAGCACAAAAAAATGTAACAATGAAACCTCGCGAAATGATATGTGGTCATTATTTCATATTTTCTCTGTTTTAACGTACTTTATATAAAAACTATTCTAGATTAAAATAGAGTCAAAGTTATTGCACACATACATTTGAAAACTGTCAAAATGACCGTCTTGGCCGCTCTCGTGCTGGCAAATCTTCACTTGGACTCTGCTAGCTGCTCCGAGCTGAGCCGGCCGCATATATGCAAAGCCTACTGTAGATAGACAATGAAGACAATAAATTATAATTGAGAATGTTCTACCTGCTCTAATAGCCTATGCACACAGGTCTTATTACAGGCTACAATATCTTTAACGTAAACTTTACTCAGTAGGCCTATAGGGAAAATTTGATTTATTTGTGATTAATATATGACAAGGAGGACCTCAACGATTGGCCTTCCTTTCCTTCACAAACTACGTTGAAATTGCACCTTTAACAGCCCAATTTTCAAGTGATGCCAGTATCTCACCACCTTTCCAGTAATGAGTAAACTAACACGTTAATATTTAAAAACCAGTAATTAGATTAAAGTTACTTATCCAAGTCACTGTGTGTTACTATTATTTTTGTCATTCTCCTAAGTAAAAAAAATATATTTTTGCTTTCTTCTCTCGTCTCTGGGAGTGACGTCACGTCTGTGACAAGTCATGTTTTCAGCACGAGGACAACTCGCATGTAACACCACGCAGCAACACAAACACAAACAACAATGGAGGGAGGAGAGAGATGCACATTTGCTAGCCGGAAATACAGTCATTATTTTGAGTTTGTCAGCTAAAGATGAGAATAATAAGGTTGCTGTACACTCTGTGCTGGCGACAAAGTACTATCAAGCTTTGAATGAGTTTAAAGGAGTAATCAGTAATCAGATTACTTTTTCAAGGTAACTGAGGCAACACTGTCTGCGGGTCTAAAGCCCCGGATGTTTTGCACTCCTAGCGACGCAACTGCAAAAGCCTATGTCCAGATGCAGATATGTGTCAATATAGTAGGGTCTCTATATGGGAGAGGCTTTTATTTAACTCTGAGCAAATCATATGCTCAGCAAAGATGGAAAAATATAATATAACCAACTCATTATTACTGTTTAAAAGAGTTATAGAGGGAAAGAGCTGGATCTGGAGCACACATTCATTTAAGTTTACTAGCAATTAAACTTATAAATGTGTTGCTCTGGCCACAGACTGCCATACAGGCTACAGCTCCTTCCTTGGGTCAGTCCGAGCTCTCAATGGTCAGGCTCGAACAGCTCTGTCCAGACGTGCTGGGTTGAGAAAAAAAAGGTGTGAACAGTCAGCGAGCGCTGTCAGCAAACACAGCAACATGTTTCCAAACATAAATCAGCATTTCATTAAGAACATGCAGCCAAGCAGCGATTTGGATCGAAAACATTAATAACCTCGAAACAGACCGGCTTCTAATTGAGGCCGGCTTTTATTTACTCAAACTTGTATCCAGACCTGGTCCAGTAGCAGACAGCATCGCAGACTGGGATCAGTATTTGAGTGTACGCTGCTGACCAAATTGCATTTCTCTTATAGCATTAAAGAGGATGGGAGAAGGGACGGCAAATAAACTGCTCGTTCATGCATTAAAACAGGACCAGGCACTGAGATTTCATGTAAGCAGTTG
Source organism: Acanthopagrus latus (assembly GCF_904848185.1). NCBI lineage: Eukaryota > Metazoa > Chordata > Actinopteri > Spariformes > Sparidae > Acanthopagrus > Acanthopagrus latus. The sequence continues at coordinate 93,416 of NC_051062.1, forward strand.
TTTAGCCCAATTAGGGGGAAAACATACAGTTCATGCAGTAAATAGGGCAACGATTAGCCTACTGCAGGTCTACAGAACAGTGTTAGGCAAAGATGGCCATGAACACTCTTTTTAAGAGACACAAGAGTGATGTGCAGAATAAGAAATAATGTAAAATGATGACTGTCGTACAGCAGGTGGCGGTATGCGCCTGACAACTGTTCGTGTTCCGCCTGTACCGTCACTAACCATCAGTAACCATGGCCGACTGCAAGGAGGTAATGTTAATTTCGTATCTAAGAAATGCATAGCTTGCCATATCATTTACTTCGACAGACAATACAGATACTTTAATTCCTATTGCAGTACTCGCTATAGGCTTCTGTGCTGCTCTCATATCGAGAGTTGCTGACGCCTATTATTAACTACAGGTCCTCTATCTCTATTATTATTATCATTATCATTATCATTATCATTATCATTATTATTATTTTCTTTTTCTTCTTTTTTTTATATTACGTTTATAATTTTCAGGGAGAAAGAAGTAGCCTACATCGAGAATATTAACAAAACAGTTTTACCAAAATAAAAAATGTCTGTTTGCAACAGGGTCCAAGTTACAAAAAATGATCAGCATTTTATCAGATTAATGTCAATGATGGAGGAAAGAAAAGACAGCACTCAGACAAACATACTGAAGTTCTTTGCTCTGTGTGACATTTTGCAAATATTCAAGTCAAGACACCAAATCACAATACGTCATTGTGTGGTTTGTCCCGATTGTCCTAGTGGTGTTGCTGTACCCTGCTGTCCGATTGGTGAATACGCTCAACCAAGTATATTTGGGGATACACTGGCGATTGGCATGCCCCCCAGGCCCGCCCCTTACTGACAAAAACCGCCCACTAAAAAAAAATAGATTCTGAGTTAAAATCATTGTGTTTTATGCTCAAGCCTGAGGGTTGATCACTGTGTGTGGCTAAAGATAAAAAAGGATTCACTCACACTGAAAGTGACTAGAATTACATTTAAACTGTCCTGTGTTTTTTCTAAAATTGTTTTGCAATTTTTTTTCACTTTTACTGTTGTTAAATCTAGCCTGCTGCTTTGTGTTTTATTTATTATTGGATAAGGCTACTTTTGTACATTTTCACAAACACAGGGAGGACTAAAGTAGGTCTGCAGCTATAGTTGTGTATTGCTACTCTATTTACTGTGGGCTAGTTCTTTTATTTCATAAATGCACCAAAACATCATCATTGAAATGGAAAGGCAAAGTTCAAGTACCTTATACTGTAAGCATAATAGCTCCCTGTAGAGTTGCCACATCATGTGGAAATATAAAATAAATGCTCCTCTTGCAGCTCCAGACAGATTTTTTTTGGTGAGGGGTGCAAAAATGTCTCTTTTGATAGCAAAGGTTGCTGATCCCTTCCCTAGAGTCAATCCTCCTTGGTTACTGAGAATCTGTAATTATTGCTAATCCTACATTTCCCACAATGCAACTTGAATGGCGCCACACTGTTGGTGCACGTTGTTTTGTCTTGTTTTGTTTGGTAATTTAATCAATTTAATGAGAAGGTGACTGGCTGCAACCTTCCATTCCTTCAGGACCTCACAGCTCCGGGGCTGTGAGGCATCCAGGCAGGATTGTGGCCAACCACTCCCATCCCGGTCACAGACTTTTTGTCACTCTGGCAGGAGGCTGAGGTCCATCAGGAACAAAACCTCCTGCCACATGTCTTATGACTGACTCTTGCTCTCTTGCACTCAAACCCACCACCGCCCTTAAATCATTGCCTCACAATAATGCAGAATTTGTACATTTGTATAACTTTTAACTTTTGTACATTAATGCGCAGCTCTTCCATCTTTATGTATCTTTATTTATCCCATCCCAAACTTTATGTCTCCTTTTGTTTAATGTTTATTGTCTTAAATGTATGCACCTTCCCCACCAAGACAAATTCCTTGTTGGTGTAAAATCCTTCTTGGCAATAAATCTATGTGTGATTCCAATTCTGAAAGGTCCTTCATTATTTCTGTTGTCACATGCTGAGTGATACTAATCATGACTAGCAAAGTCATCTTGAGTAAAATCAGTGCCACTTAATTCACTGACAACAGGACATTGGCCAGTATTTCAACTCAACCTTACATTAGATGTGATTATATACTATTTTCACAAACACGTCTTACTGCCAAAAATAGCAAATCATTTTGAAAAAAATTAATGTGTCCAATGATCCATCCGTTTTGTGATTCCTCCAACAGGTCCTTCTTTCACATCCTCGAGGTGAATTCCAGTCTCCTGACCAGGGACCTGCTCACCTCTGATACAGAACGACAACCTACACACACACACACACAGACACACACTGAGAAAAAGATTGATGGGTGACAATATGTGTGTTTCTGTGTTTTTGTGTTTATGTGTGGGTTACCTGACAGGGCCATTGCCAATCGCAGCTCCTCTTTTAGAAGGTCCAGAAGCTCAGTAACACCCTGCTCCCCCTGCACACACAAGGCATGTCTTTAGTTATGTCACATTAAAGTCTTATTGCTAGAGAGTATAGTTTTTTTTGTGAGTTTAGTTATTGTTTAACAATGACCATCTTATATAGAGCCAGTTATGTTTTACTACACGTAAAGGACTCAGATAGACAAAACACCAATAAAAAGACCACTTTGATATGCTTTTTTGAAATTCAGTTCCATTGAATTCAGATGCGTTGTACACACAAAGCCCTCCTCCTAATTAAAGCTGCAGTCTGGAGTTTTGAGAATAAAGTGGACTTAGCCAGAATATCTGAATGATACAGCTCCCAGGTCCCTCCTTCTTCCTCTCTGCTGCGCTGCAGCCCTGCCTTCAAAGCCCCTCCCCACAGAGGAGCAGGCTTGTAACCACGGTAACAGAGGAAGCTAGATCACCAAGTTGGCGCATTCAAAAAACAACAACAAAAAAAGCCCATTTCTGATCAATACAACTAAATTACAATGACGAGTACCTCATGCCAATCACTGAAGATATCCTGAGTAACAAACAATATTCCAGTTAGTTAGTTAGTAGTTACCCCGTAATCATTACCTGGTGCAACATTTTTGCAGTGCTGCCTTTCTGAGCATGAATGACGTTATTTCTCTTAACCAATTCAACCACTTCAGAGTGTACTGAACACATACTAACATTATAACGGCCCGGTCACTTGAAAGACACTTTTGCTAACCAATAGCCGCTTTGCAACCTGCAGGGTTTTTTTCTTGTGACTATAGCCGTGTCAGCTAATAAGTGTTTCTTGTGTGGGCAATATAGCAGTTTTTGCGTTACTATTTGCTACAGTTTCCTTTTGCCTTATTTACCCCCAATTATCATTTATTTGTGTTACTCCCCTCATCCCCTAACCATCTTGGGACGTAACACCTAACTCTACTGATGTCACCTAAAGTGGACCGTCTCTAAGTGGATGGTCTCTCTGTACTGTACTGACGCACCCACAGAACTCATAAATAGCTCCAGGGACATGTAAACCTAAACATCACCACAGTCTTACACTAACCTAATAGGAAGCATCCTGTCCTGTCACAGTTAAATTGTAATTCAGGATGTGTAAGCAACACACACACACTACACTTTTTACACTGCTTGTCTTCGTCAGTGTTCTTATTTCTTCTCCATGACGTGGGCGATGGTGGGGCATTTTTCGGCCCTGTTGTTGTTGTCTGTTCTCCTTTTTTACAATTTGAGCTTGAGCATATCTGATCAGGTAAGAGCAGTCACTGCACCTGCGTGGGGGAAGAGCACTTCCCAGTATTATTATTATTATTATTATTATCATTATTTATTTATTTATTTATTTCACTTGAACAGGGGCAGTGCACAATAAAACATTAACCCTGTATATAACAAGGAGAGATGCATTGCACTGGGTTGAATACACACATTCCAACATCAGTACAACAAATTAAAACAATTCACCCCCCTCCCGCCAACTTTTATAAATGAATATGCCACCCCCATCAAATACACACACACACACACACACACACACACACACACACAAATGTCTTCAAGTTTGCAGAGACTGCATCCAACGTTTTGTGTGACATGTAAATGTCTTAAAATCTGCACATGTAATCAGCTCTATTGGAAGTGTGTTCCATTGATTTGTGCCAGCAAAAGAAAAAAATGATTTACCAAATGTCAGATCATAACGACAATTTTAGCAAATATAATCAAAAAATAGTTACAGACTACAGCTTTAAGGCTAATGAGATTGTAGATAAGTGAGGTACGTCACCTGACAGGCAAGGCCCCACAGTACTGGTCGGCCGATGAAGACAGCCTTTGCTCCCAGAGCTAGGGCCTTCAGGATGTCTGTCCCTCGCCTTATTCCTCCATCCATGTAGACATCACAGCGACCCTGTACTGCCTTTACTATCTCTTCCAACACATCAAGCTACACACACAAACAGAAACTCTTACACTTTATATTTACATTGTCACATAAAATACATTTAAAATGTGTCTGATGATAATCAATGTTTATCTTATCATCCACATATCCCAGATTCCAACAAAAGTTCTCAGAAGCACAGAAGTGTTTCTTGTAACCGGCAATCGAGGCATTCAAATGATTTTGTGACCTCTTTTGTCTTCAAGGCTAGAGCACAACACAAACTTTTACCAGTATGGCGTACTAACAGGAAACTATCGATATGGGCTAGAGCTAAGTAAAACTGATTGTAGTGTGCATTTGGTGACCAGCAATTTTCTGCTATTCAACTCAGACAAAAACACTTACGGTGTCGGGCTTTAAACATGTTAGAGACACACAATCTAATAAAAGCTGCACTGAATGGGATCTTGTACCTGAGTGCACGTTGGGGTGTACAGCAGTTGCGACTTTCAATGGAAAGCTTCCAACCCCAATATTTCGTTAATTTTGCAACCCTGACTAGAACTCAGTGATGGGCACAAATTCTCACAGTTCTTTGCATGCATTTTCAAGTATAGTTACGCATTTCAATAGAAAGTCTATGGTAACTATGCCTTTATTTATGTGGAGTGTGTCTCTTCATAAGATGTTTTATCTGCATTGAAACGTGGGGCTGATGAAAATATTTTTCCTTTCCTTTCTTTCTTTATAGCATTCCTTTATTGGTGTTAATCTGAACGTGACTCTACAAAGTGACTCCAAAAATTGCTTTAGTCTTTTAAATTGTAATTATGTCACTCTCTTTGTCTCTCTCTCCCTCTTTCTTTCTCTCTCCTTTCGCAGGTTCTCAATAAGCGTGGTTGGCCCTGCTGATGTGGTCCTGCTTGGCTCCTACTATCATCATCATAATCATTGTTGTCAGGGGCCCATGCATGGGCCTGGGGTTCTGAGCAATGCAGCCCTCACCAGTAGTTCAGGAGACCCAACTGTTCACTTAAGGACTTTTATTAAAAAAATGTCCTTCCACATATAAAACTTATACTGCTGCCCAAACAATTTAATGTATGTAAGTAAAACTTGAAAGGACTGGTGTATAACTATGCACATACCTCATACCTATACATGTCTATTAGCAGTCGGCACTATTATCACGTTAAGTACTTTTGGCCAGTAAAAAGCTGCAGAGGGGTGCCAAAAATGAGAGAAGTTGATATCTTTTCATTTGCTGCATGGATTTGCATGAAATTCAGTGTACAGGATGCAGGGTTGCACCTCAATAGACTGCTTAAATATGCTTATGATCATTAAAATTGGGAGTGGCTTATAACAAAATATAAATTGCATGAAAAATCCCATTCAAATCTTCAAAAACTCACTTAAAAATCATTTTAAAAAATCACACAAATATACTAAAACTTAGCATTTTTTCAGCACATCCAGTGGATTGTGAAAAAACCTTGTTGAATGGTCAATTCAGAGGTGTGTCACCCTATTTTTTTCACTCTGTTGTTACTTGCATTGTATGTACACATTTTTTAAATTTCATCTAATTATTAATCCACTTTCACCAAAGATCTTATTATATAAAAATACATTGTTTTAGTTCTTGGAAAAGACACACACACACCGTTGCAGGTACTCCATCAAGTTGTCGAGCTCCATGATTGGATACCATGATGCCATCAACACCATAGTTCACAGCCTGGACAGCATCCTCATCTGACACATACACACACACACACACACACACACACACGCACGCACACGCACACACACACACACACACACACACACACACACACACACACACACACACACACACACACACACACACACACGTGTGTGAATGAGACAAAGTCAGCCACATAATATCACAGTTAAAAGACTTGTCACATTGTGAGTAGAGAGTAAGGCCCCATACAGTTACAGGCCCATTTTCAAATATATGTGAATAATTGGAAAAGCAAGCTTTTCTTAAAATGTGACAAAACTGGCCACGAACCTCCATTATTTTCTGTGATTTTACTGTAAAAAACATAACAGCTCTGGTTTAGTCTGTAAAAACTAAATGTACATTCAATTGGCAAAATTAAAGATTTTATTTTTGTGGAATCATATGAAACACCATTGTGTGTGTGTGTGTATCTGCATGTATACCATTCAGTACTCCTTTCACGATTACAGGTAGACACGTGTGTTTTTTCAGCCAGGTGATGTCGTCCCAACATAGAGTGGGGTCAATGGCTTTGGCTACATAAACAGCCAAACCACTGTTATTGCCATAGCTCCCCTCAGAGAAAGCCAGGGAGGCCGTTGAGAAGTTAGACATGCTGGGGAGACGCAGCACGCACGCACGCACACACGCACGCACGCGCGCACACACACACACACACACACACACAGTGAGGAGTTAGGATGGGAGCTCACCATGCATTCTATAATTTCCATTGTGGAATTTGGGAAGTGATGCTCTTACTCGTGTGTTTTTGGTTCCTACCTTAGATGTTGGGGCAGTTTGAAGTGGTTGCGCATGTCGTCCCGTCTCTTCCCCAGGTATGGTGTATCCACAGTAACAAAGATAGCCTTATAGCCCACCTCCTCTGCCCGGCGGACCAATGATAGTGTGAGCTCTCTGTCTTTATAGATGTAAAGCTGCAGCCACAGGGTACCCCCAGCACCCACTGAGGCAGTCATTGCTGACATCACCTCCTCTATAGTGGAGGTGGCCCAGGAGCTCAGCATCATCCCTGTTCCCACTGCCTGGCATGCTGGATTGACATATCATGTTAACAGTGTTAAGGGTGTTTTCCAGATAAGTTTGAAAGAGGGCTCATCATGAATTATGAACAGATTTTACCTAGCACCATTTCAAATCATGGACACCTTCAGCGATTTATAAAACTATGAAAACCTATTTTGCACCATATATATGAAAGAAGACAACACTGCACTGATGTAAACATGTCAAATTTTACTTTGTTGCCTTTGGGCAAAGTCCATGTCCCCAGAAGTATTTTTTAGCCCTCTCATGGCTTTATTGACAGGATGGCTTTTGGAGATGGCAGGAAATGAGATGAGGGAGAGGGGGGAATGACGTGCAGCAAATGGTCACAGGTCAGACTTGAGCCTTGGGCTGCTGTAGCTAGGACAAAGGCATCTGTACATGAGTTGCACACTCTACCAACTGAGCTACTGGGATGCCCAAGGTTGTCCAATTTCATGAGTTTTTGAGTTAAACACACATATCTATGTTTCCTGTGTTGAGGTATGGACTCCACTGGAGAATGAAGAATCCTCTTGGATTAGACGTGAAACGTCCAGTTGCCTACAGTACAGCACTAAGATTATTAGGTTTTATTAAAGCTTCACGTGTTCTTTCATTTTCAAGAAATTATTTCATTATTGGATGTTAGAGATACTCTCAAATAGAAAATGTGATCAATTCTAAATCATTCTATATTCCCAAATTGTATTCTGTATTAGTTCACACACTGTATGCATGTGTGTTTTTACCCCTTGCTGTGGCGGTCTCTCCTTCAGAATGAGCCATTCTTTGCATTGCTGTGGCTGCAACACAAAGAGGCATGCTGAGTTGCTTGCCCAGTACAGAGACAGACAAATCCACTGTGGACACATTCCTCAACACCCGGGGGACTAGATACCACCTGCAACAAACACACACAAAGGAAAATGGAAAAACTTAACAAAATTTTGATTCATTTCTGTGACATAGATTCATAATGTTACACAATAAGCCCTTATTCTTGTTGTTGTAACAGTCTCTAATTTATTTAATTTATTCATGTTGCATATGAGGTTTGTCTGTTGAGTGTGACAATATGGAAACACTGAGTCTGTCTAACATCTTGGGCCGAAGTGTCAGTGTCAGTAGAAGTAAAGTCAGTGGTGTGTCCCCTCAGTACTATGATAGGGATAAAATCAAGACACAGCATGACTCTTGGTCAGATTGCCCATTCACAAAATCAGCTTTTTATCAGCTTAAAAGGAGAATTTCGGTCGATTTAATCATGCAGCTTCATTGCTCAAGCTACCCTTGGCTTGCCAGTACCGAAGACGGGAACACATTTGGTCCAACCATTACAGGGCTCTGTAAATGGAGTTAGCATTGACAGCTAACAGCATTGGGTGAGAAATTTACACTGTGTTTTACGCTTCTTAACATGCTCCACATCTCACCCCAAAAGTTATGCAACATCAGCAGACACCTTACAACACAGCACTGTAGCGTGTATGATTCAAAATCGGGGATAGTACAGCTGAAGAGTGTGACAGGAAACAGGGTAAGAGAGGGGGAGTGACACGCAGGCCGGGAGTCGAACCCAGGTCTGCTACAGGGCCTCGGCACCTGGGTCGCACGCTACCAACCGAGCTAAGCGGCGCCCAATGCATACATTATTTCATCCCAGTGGGACCAAGCCACCAAATTATAAATGTAACGGCTTCCTCAACAGAAGATTTTGCATGAACAAGCCCCAACGGCAGCATGCCCCTATGGCAGCATGCCCCGACTGCGAGGGCCCGTTTAATACATAATCAAGGAAATTGCGTTTTGGCTTACAACTCACATATACTTTGTCACACATTCAAAAACCTTATATCCACGCGTTCATTGAATTGTGCTGAATCTTGTGATAAAGGCCACGCCCATTTCCGCCTCTGTTTTTTTCTGCAAATTTGCAAAATTTTGCAAACCTACTTTTTCGAACTCCTCCCAGGCAATTTCACCCATTTGCACCAAACTTTTCATACAGCATCTGTGGACCCTTCTGACAAAAACTTATTTAAAAAAATGACATGAAACTCAGTTTACTTCTTCCCCATGAGCCCCTGAGGCTCTGTGCAAAATTTTGGCTGATGACCACAAGGTGGTGCTCTTTAAATTTAAGTATTTCTTATCTCAACATTGGTTCATTGGATTAACACAAAACTTGGGATAATTATTGTCAATGCCTTCCTGAGAATATCTGACAAAGGACTTACCGATCCACCACTAGCTGGCGCTCTGGTGGCAGTCTAATTAAATATATGGCACTGTGCCCACATCATAACACTTATGGGAATGAAATTTATACAGGTGGTGTAGACTGGCCCTTGTAACTCACGCCCCAAAAATTACCTGCAGGTGGCACTGTTTTTAATGCGAAAGCGTTTTTGGCCCATAATTCCCACATAATATGTTGCACATTGTTAAACCTTATATCAGCATGTTCCCTCGATTCAGCTGAATTGCTTGGTGTACACCACGCCCACTAACTTTTCCATTCACAAAAATCACCATAAATGAAAAACAGACTTTTTCGAACTCTTCCTAGGCAATTTGACCAATTTGCATCAAACTTTGCATAAATCATCTGTGGATGCTCCTGACAAAAAGTTATCAAAAGAATTTTGATTGTCAAAGAAACAAATAAAAAATATAAAGCAACAAAATGCTGCACATTGTGTTCAAAAGAGACAGTCTTGCATTTCTTCACCAAATACGGTCGAATTACCACAACACATTTGCTAATTATGTTCCATTGCCTGATGAGGCTTTGTGCCAAATTTGGTGCAAATCGGTGGCGCTCTAGTCGCAGTCTAAATAGTGTAACTGGAATTAAATGGGAAAATCTTCAAATCCTCTTCAAAACTCATCCACTTTCAACCTCTTCTTGTCCCTCATACTTGGAGCTAGATACACCATTCCAGTGTTTAAAGAGCGAGAAGACCTTGAACGATTGGGCATGTATTCAGCTTTTTAAAATATTTTACCCTTTTGAAATCATCACAGTTTTAGTTTTAAGGATTTGCAGCTCATTTTCTGATTTTATAATGGGTGTGTATTGCATGAGCTGGAGTGTGTGACATCATTGCTAAAGTGGAGAGAGCAGCTGGAAAAACTGGACAAAAATTGTCTTCAGCTTGATTTGGATCCCATATCTTTTACTTTACATAGACAATACATACAAATGTAGGAAATGTTGTTGCCTTTCAGCTGATGGTCTTATTTAAGCCCCAAAGCGACAAGCACTCCAGCAACTCCCCCATAAGCTGCAATGTTAATTTTCAGCCAAAATTTCTGGAGGACAGTACCTGTTTTGTCGATCCTCATTTTTCATCCATCCATCCATCCATTTTCTTCCGATTATCCGGGGCTGGGTTGCGGGGGCAGCTGCCTGAGCAGGGACACCCAGACTTCCCTCACCCTGGACACTTCTCCTAGCTCCTCCGGGAGGATCCCAAGGCGTTCCCAGGCCAGCCGAGCGACATAGTTACTCCAGCGTGTCCTGGGTCTTCCTTGGGGTCTCCTCCCGGTGGGGCATGCCAGGAACACCTCCCGAGGAAGGCGTCCAGGGGGCATCTGATATAGATGCCTGAGCCACCTCAGCTGGCTGCTCTCGATGTGGAGGAGCAACGGCTCTACTCTGAGCTTCTCCAGTGTGACAGAGCTCCTCACCTTATCTCTAAGGGAGTGCCCTGCCACCCTGTGGAGGAAACTCATTTCGGCCGCTTGTATCTGGGATCTTATTCTTTCGGTCATGACCCAAAATTCATGACCATAGGTGAGGACAGACCGATACAACAACCGCATTACTGCGGCTGCTGCACCGATCCGCCTGTCAATCTCACGCTCCATCCTTCCTTCCCTCACTCATGAACAAGACCCCAAGATACTTGAACTTCTCCACTTGAGGCAAGAACTCTCCCCAAACCCGGAGGGAGCAAGCCACCTTTTTCCGGTCGGGAACCATGGCCTCAGACTTGGAGGTGCTGATTTTCATCCCAGCTGCTTTGCACTTGGCTGCAAACCACCCCAGAACATGGAGGTCCCGGCTTGACGGAGCCAACAAGACATCATCATCCGCAAAAAGCAGAGATGAAATCCAGTGACTCCCGAACCAGACCCCTGACTGCGCCTAGAAATTCAGTCAATAAAAATAATGAGCAAAATCGGTGACAAAGGGCAGCCCTGCCAGAGTCCTACATGCACCGGGAACGGGTCTGACTTACTGCTGGCAACGGAACCAGACTACTGCTCCGGTCGTACAGGGACCGTACAGCCCTTAGCAGAGGGCCTCCAACCCTGTACTCCCAGAGCACCTCCCACAGAATGCTGCGAGGGACACGGTTGAATGCTTTCTCCAAGTCCACAAAACACATGTGGACTGATTGGGCAAACTCCCATGAACCCTCGAGCACCCTGCGAAGGGTATAGAGCTGGTCCAGTGTTCCACAGCCAGGACGAAAACCACATTGTTCCTCCTGAATCTGAGGTACGACTATCGGCTGAATTCTCCTCTCCAGTACCCTGGAGCAGACTTTCCCAGGGAAGCTGAGGAGTGTGATCCCCCAATAGTTGGAACACACCCTCTGGTCCCCCTTTTTGAATAGAGGGACCACCACCCCGGTCTGCCAGTCCAGAGGCACTGTCCCCGACTGCCACGCAATGCTGCAGAGACGTGTCAGCCAAGACAGCCCCACATCATCCAGAGACTTGAGGTACTCAGGGCGGATCTCATCCACCCCCGGTGCTTTGCCACTGAGGAGCTTCCCAACTACCTCAGTAACTTTGGCTTGGGTGATGAATGAATCCACTTCTGAGTCCCCAGCCCCTTCCACTGCCCGACGATATCCCCAGTCGAGGTCAACAGCTCCCCGCCTCCACCGTAAACAGTGTTGGTGGAGACCTGCTTCCCCCTCCTACGGCACTGGATAGTTTGCCAGAATTTCCTCGAGGCTGACTGGTAGTCCTCCTCCATGGCCTCCTCCCCAAACTTTTCCCAGACAAAAGTCACAAAGTTGATCATTGACCTCCTGCCAAGGGTGTCCTGGTGCCACATGCACTGATGGACACCCTTGTGCTTGAACATGGTGTTCGTTATGGACAAACTGTGACTAGCACGGAAGTCCAGTAACAAAACACCACTCAGTTTCAAATCGGGGAGGCCGTTCCTCCCAATCACCCTCCCACACAAGCTTGCCGCCTCTCACCGCGGGCAACTCCAGAGTGTAAGAGAGTCAAACCTCTCTCAAGGAGATAGGTTCCAGAGCCCAGGCTGTGTGAGGAGGTGAGCCCGACTATCTCTTGCCGGTACCGCTCAACCTCCTCCACCAGCTCAGGCTCTTCCCACCCAGCGAGGTGACATTCTATGTCCCCATGGCTAGAGTCACCGTCCGGGGATTGGGTTGCCGGGGCACCCACAACCGCCACCCAAATCACATGGCACTGGCCCCTTCTGAACCCTCCTCCTGCGGGTGGTGAACCTACTGTAGGGCGGGCCCACGCCGCTCTTTCAGGCTGAGCCTGACCGGGTCCCATGGGCTAAGACCCGGCCACCAGGCGGTCGCCCGTGAGCCCCATCCCCAGGCCTGGCTCCAGGGTGGGGCCCCAGTAACCCCATTCCGGGCGACGTGAATGTCCTTGTTTTTATACTCATCATCGGGGGCATTAGAACTGCTCTTAGTCTGACCCGTTACCTAGGACCTGTTTGCCTTGGGAGACCCAACCAGGGGCATTAAGTCCCAGACAACATAGCTCCTAGGATCATTCGGGTACTCAAACCCCTCCACCACGATAAGGTGACGGTTCATTTTTCACTCTACCGGAATTAAAAAAGACATCACGGAGTTCAGCAATGTCTCCTGTTACTTAATCTATAAATATTTTGGCAATAACCATTAATTTTTTCCCAAAATCACAGGCCTCTTACTTTGCAGCCTTTCTGCCTTTTCTGCTTTTGAAAAATTCAGCTTTTTCTGCAAATTCTTGACCATTCAGCCTTGCTAATGGATACAAAACTCTGTTTAACAGTCTGTAGGGTCACAGTGTACTCCTCTCATCATTTGTTCTTTATGTAGATTGCAGAAAGTTCTTCTGATTTCAGCATACATTGTTTAATACTGGCAGGAGGAGCAGCCCAGCAAATTATAAAAGAAAAACTTTCTCAGGTGCCACTTAGCTCGGCTGGTATGACGCATGTGCCGAGGCTCTGCAGCGGACCTAGGTTCGACTCCTGGCCCGGGTCCCTATGCTGCATGTCACTCCCCCTCTCGTACCCTGTTTCCTGTCACACTCTTCAAGCTGCACTGTCAATAAAGCCAGAAAAGGCCAAAAAAAAAAAAAAAAACCTTCCTCAACAGAAGGTGTTGCGTGGACAAAACTGACAGCAGCATGACCCCATGCAAGGGGCCCATTCATCACTGCTTGCAGCCTTTGTTATTATTATTATTATTATTATTATTCATACTCTTCATGGAAAATGAGTGAGCAAGTTCAATTATATATCCCGGAGGTTTTTCTCACTTTATTTCACATAGAGTGCTTCTGTCTGTTTTGTTGATGAACAAATTCAGGTTTATTTAGGTGGCTGATCTCCACTGTATGTACAATTTAATGAGGATCCCAGATCTGGTGATCTTAAATTATGCTTAAGCAGTGATGGGTGGTTTCACGTGATAAAGGGCCATTTGTCATATAAAAATGAAGTTTGTCATATAAAATGAAGCTTGATTGAATTAAGGGGACTGTTGGGTTGAGGATGATTCTCATTGAATATGGTAATTTAGTCTCCATATAATAAGACACATATCGTTACATGAACACAAGAATAATTTAAGCTGCAAACAGCGATGAACGGGCCCTGAAATTTATTGCGGAAGTGGGCTTGGCCTACATCACACAATTAGGCTCAATTTAGGGAACATGTAGATATAAGGTTTAAAAATGTGCAACGCATTATCTGGGAATTATTGACCCAAAACACTTTTTTTTTTGTTGATAATAGTGCCACCTGCAGGTCATTTTTGGTGTGTGAGTTACAGGGGCCAGTCTATACCACCCCTATAAATTTCATTGACATAACTGTTATGTTGTGGGCACAGTGCCAAATATTAGACTGCCACCAGAGCGCCACCTAGTGGTGGATTGGTAACTTGTTCATCCACTATCCTCAGGAGGGCACTAGCAATAATTTTACAATAATTGTTTTTTGTTAGTCCGCCCAACCAATGTCGATATATAGAATACTTCAATTTAAACAGCGCCGCCTAGTGGTGGAAATTCATGACGACAATAGATTATAACATTTTTCAGCAGGTGTGACTCAAATTCCAAGTTTGGTGAGATTTGGGGTATGTTCAGGCAGTGAAAAATGCGATCATTTGAGACAAAAAAAGTTGTAATTCGATAAACAATAGGGACCTTGCAGGTTTCCCTGCTCGGGCCCTAATAATACTATTAATCCTATGATGAGTATGATTACTGCTTACAGCAATACAAAACAATGAATAAAAAAAGAGAATGGTAATTGATCATGTTTAAAAAAAAACAGAATATAAATCACTCATGACAAAACCTCAGACAAACCTGCACATTTGTACAAAAACTTAATGAAAAGAGTTACAAGTCTTTTTGGGGAATACATATATTATTCTGAAATGAGTCCACCGTTATTTATTTTGGGTAACCCTTTATTACAGCCAACCTGACACGAACACAACAGAGTCTTTATGAATGTCTATAACTGTTGGTGTCATTCAATCAATTATGTCATAAACATGTCATAGAAGATAATTATCAAAACTTAAAAAACAAAATTGCTTTATGTGTTAACATTACATAAACTCATGTGGGGTTGGTTTTGACAACAGCTGTTATGAGGCCATTGTTAAAAGCAATAACTTGTACTTGTCATTAAGTGTTATTACACTCAAATGCTGTAACACAGTCATGAATAATTTTCTAGACATCAACTCATTTGGACATCAAGTGTTAGTTAGCTGAATCAGCCTAGGGTGCCAGGAGCCAAATACGGAAAGAAACCATCATGGTCCTCTTATTCCTTGCTGTCAAACGAGCCTCTGTCATGACAAGTTATGATGTCTTGATTAATGTTAGATTTTAGACATAATAGTCCAAATCTGTCATTCTCTTGTGTGGCCTCTTAGCGCTTCTTATAAGTCAGGCCAGCTACGACTGGTGATCAGGGCTCAACATGTTTGTGTGTGTGTGTGTTGTACCTGTTAAAAGCAGCAACATTGTCAGCCAGTGTGTTTTGCTCATCAGCTCCTGAGCGGTAGTAGTCATAAACAGCTTTAGGAAGAACTTTTCTGGCTTCATCCTCGAAGTCCGACACACACACACGCTGCCTCGACATTGCTGTCCACTCAAATGCCTGGACACTGAGATGACTGTCACTCTCACACACAATGCAGCAGTGATAAGCAAAGCTGCAGCAATCATTAACCTGCTGGGAGCCTTCACCGGCCCTCAACTGCTTTGTCTGAAGCATGACTTACACTCTGCTCAGTTTGCATAAGATAAATAAAACATGTCTTTACAAACCCAGAGCAATTCCAGAGGTTTGTGAATATTGTTGATAGACTGATGTATTAAAATATTTATCTCGAACATCTACACCTTTCTTTTGTTGGTTTGTGTATGATCTTAAAAAACAAACACAAAAATGTACAAGAAAACAGTCAATTCAAATCACATGATCAGAAAGAAGTGCAAACTTATCTCAACCCACCCCCTCTCCACGACCTATGAGTCTGAACCAACTGGACGTTTATATCCTGTGTGCGTTTAGACTGTTTCTAGGTTGTGAAATAGCGGTCTGTGAACTTTGAATCCTCCTTTCAATAGCTCATGTGTTCAGTAAACTGTCCATAATAGTCTTCCAATGTAGTTATTCTCTTACTGTAGGTGTTTGAGTACAAAAAAACCCATGTTTACATGAATGATGGTTTTAAAACTCAAAGTGTTGACTTTATGTTCCATTCTGATTATGCTGATACTACGATGATTCCAAATAATTGCCATTTGTAACTATGCCCTGTGGGATACCCCTAAATTCCACAAAGTTTGCACTGAGCAATCTCTCTCCACCTGGAAGCCTTAGGCAGTCAGCGTTTATATTTGGGATTGTAAAGCCAGCCTTTAGCCTAATTGCCATTAGCCATTAGGGTTCTTCAGGCCACACTCATGTCAAACATCTCTGCCCAAAGACAGAGTTGATAATTAATTATCCTCCATTAAGATATTGAAAAAATCATTTTGTAAAATGGTTACCCCCATATTTTTTTGTCTTTTATGAATACAAAACAAGTTGAAAAACATGGATATTTTTATTTTTAGGGTATCCGTGCAGCATTGTTTAACCATTTGTATTACAGGCAAAGGGGGGTGCAGTCTGCATCTCTTTCAAGACTAATTTGGTCATAAAGGTCAGGATTTGGCACAGTTACACAACACTTGGGGCAGAGGTGTTTAGCAGGCTCTGAATTACTATACGTGATGAAACTAAGTCTAGCCCCAGTTGTCCGATCCCACTGAAGAGCTACTGTAGCACAAGTTGCTGAAAAAAATATTGCTGGTTTGGACAAAACACACAGGGCATCACAATTTGCTGTCCACAGGGCTGTCTAGCTGCAGATGGGTCGCGGATCACCTACCTTAACATTGTTGCATACCACTTTAGTACAGGTTAATGCAACTTGCAACACATCAAAGTTGAGCATCTGTAGGATGTTCTGGACAAACAGGTCCAATCCATGGATCCATCCATAATTTTATGGCTGATCAGTGTATGTTGTACATGTACATTTATAATATTCTATTTCATGTTTACTGTAAATTTATGTCAGTCTAGTTTAATCTATGACCACATTCAGGCCTTACTCTGTCATCCAAACTGACGAGAACATGTTAATTCATTTTAACCAGAGCAATGTTAACCAAACTTCATTCACTTTAATGTCCTGTTGAAAACTGAAAACATTAGAGCCCTTAGCCTCACCAGAACATTCCCTGAGATGTATGAACATGTTTAAAAACTAGTAAGTAAAAAACTTCTTGAACTTTATTGATGAAATAATATCATCAGGCTGCTTCTGTTGTGCATCAGATTTATGTCAAGAAAGTAATTGTTGAGTAAAACACTCACTACTTTTAAGTTCCATGTTTATTTGGCATCCAACAAAAAAAAAATCCATTAAAAGCTTTAAGAATTAACATTTTGCACCATCACCAAACATAATTTCTCCCACTAAAAATGTAAAACTAGAAGGTAGAGATTTCTAAAATGCAAGCATTAGGGGTGGGAAGTGAATACATATTAAGTAAGCAATGGCTTCTAACAGGCAAGTCCAAAAGGCAGAAAGCTACTTCTACATTTCAGTCTAAAGAATGACTGAATGTAGTTACAAAGCACAATACAGACTAAAGATGCACACTGAAGAAAAAGACTCAGACAGAGGTTCTCTCTCATCTAAGTGATTTCACCTTCACCTGTCTGATCTAAACTCACAAATAAACCATCCAAAACTATTCCACATGACAGGACCCACAAAAGCACAGAAGACCTTCCTGAGAAAGCAAACCCTCCATTAAATTTTTATTTTGGGATATCTGACACTTCAGACATGTGTCAAAGTCCTTACTGTTGATCAAAGCACTATTTGAATATTGTTTTCCACTTCAGTTTCTTTTCATTTCAGGTTTCATGTGGTTGTCCATTTAGCCATTTTTAAGGATTCCTGTTGAGCCTTCGTTTTATCATTCCTGCCCAAACCTGTAACCAACTGGCCAATCAGAATCACAACACCATTTAGGAAAAGATTAGAGAAAAACAAGTGTGGCCATGTAAATGCCCCATCCATCTGAGCTTTAGCCCCAGCGAAGTCCCACCCACAGCATGTCAGCTGTGTGCTTCAGAGGAAAACTGCTCACTTTCTGCTTCATCCTGGCCTCAGATGGAGTTTGATTGGCTAAACAGGATGAAGTGATGTTTATGGGTAAAACTTGATTGTGAACTAGGCAGGTGAGGGGGGAAGGTATTTTCAAGTTGAGGGTGATATGGCCTTTGCCCTCCTTCCCCCCTCCCCCATTCGGCGCTGCTTTGCCCTGTCAAACCCCAGAAAGGAAGGTGGGGCCCACTAAGCGCTGTGTTAGCCCGATCGCCGGTGGTTGGGGGAGTGTGGTTGCAGCGGTGCTACGAGGTCACCTCCCCTTTTTGGGTGACCAGGAGTCTGGTACGGCGGACTAAGCATCCGCTTCCCACTTCCTCCCCCCAGTGTGGCCTGGTGCTGCTGTTCCGACACCCCAGACCCGCTGGACTCAGGTGGATCTCCAAGCCTTCGCTGGACCAAAGACATGAAGCAACATAGCATTCACACCCAGGCAGTCCAACCCTCATACAGCTGGGCCAGGTTGTCCATGTTGGTGGCTTCTTTGATGATAAAGTCCACCTGCAACAATACAGCAGGATGACAGTTATGGAAACATGGTTTACAATCAGTCTAATGCACCTTCTCTGCTTTACATCTAACACCAAGTCAGTTAAAACTTCAGGGATCAGGGGCAAAAGCAAGACAACCCCCAAAATGAAATGTTTTGCCATAGGTGGCCACAGACAGTTCCTCTTTCCTTATCCTTCCTGAATCTTCTTTAGGTTTGTGTCCTGCTAGCATCCTAGCATGCTACCAGTAGTATAAACCTGGCCAATCAGGTTGCACAGGTAGTCCAGCTCCTCCAGGATGGCACATCCGTATGTGCTGTTGCAATAGGGTTTGCTGTGTTTCCCAGCACAGTCTCTAGAGCATTAAGGGGAAATCAGGAGATCAGCCATTTCATGGGGAGAGCTCAACAGTGCTGTAGAAGGGCATCAACCAAGCAGCAGGACCATTATCTGATCCTTCGAGTGAGGAAGACACGAAGAGCACTCCCAGAGCTCTACAAAATTACCTCCGGCATTCCATGAGGGTGGCATGAGGGCCTGACTTCCTCTACTGTGACCTGTGCTCATAGCATAGCATTGTGCAACTAAACTGGCTTTCACGAAATAACACCAGAATTTGTGAATGTTATGAGGCCTGTAACATCCTCCAGCATGATCGGTTTAGCGGAGGGTCGGTAATAGTCTGGGGAGGTATATCCTTGGAGGGTCACACAGACCTCCCTGTCATAGCCAACAGTACCCCTAGTGCAGGCGCCATGTGGCATGAGTGCGTAAGCTGTTCCTAGATGATAAAGGCATTAATGTCATCGACTGGCCCCCTTTGTTCCCCTGACGTAAATCCAACAGAGCACCTGTGGGACTTTATGTATCTATGCATCCAACGCCCCCAGGTCTAGGAGGAGATCCCCCCGAACACCATCCATCCACTCATCAGGAATACAGAAAGGCTATTCTATCAGCTAAGTCATTTTCCACTGCCTCAAGACAGCAATGTGCCAACAATGTGAGTGACAACACCTCATTTTAAGATCTACACCCCTGGGTGCACAGATGCAAGCACATTTGCTACTTGCGTAACGTGTGCTGGGAGAGAAAACGACAACTGCGTCCACTGGAAATGAAAAAGGTAGGACCCCTAAGAATCTCCTTGATATTTAGATGGAACTTTTTTTTTTTTAATTTTGCACAGCATCAAGACTTCTCTGCATAGCTTGACTACGTTTTTTTTTCCTGTGTGGGGATGCATTCTGTGGTAAATTTGGCCCACTTATTTTGAGTTGAATCTTTGATCTGCAGTGTGTGCTTCAAGGCTGCTGTTCATTAATAATAATAATAATAATACCAACAAGAGAAAAAAAAATAGTTTTACTAATAAGGATTACTCCAGTTTACACACAAAAAAGTTGCATTCAAATATGAAAACTGACAAGGCTTGATCTGCCATGGATTCTCTCTAGATTGTTACCTGCTCTGTGACGCTCATCCTCCTGTTAGGATCGATGTCTCTGCCCTCCAGCTTGGCTTTCACTCTCTTCCACACACTGACCGCATAAGAGTTCCTCTCCTGGACAGCTGCAATGTAGCAAGCAGCTGGTTCAGAGGAGTGTTGGGGGATTTCATCACAATCAATTTTACATGTCCAGAGAGTTGTATTTATTTGCCGCCAATTCACAACAAAAGATTTCACATGACAATTTTGAATTTGGGGCATGTTTTTTCTTTCTTTTGGTTTGCTTTCTGTGTAATAATGCCTGTGTAACATCAACCCTGTCATGCACAGTCAAGTTATATATTTTTTTTTCACGACAACCTGGCCTGTCAGAATATACATGCTTCAGGGATGTCACATAAATGTTTTAATGTTAATCAAATGTCCATACAGACAAAGAAAAAAAACCAAAGGGGAAACAACAAAATAACAAAGTTGAAACACTTATTCTTGGTTTCACTCCCACATACTTAGAAATACCCACCTCTGGCTGAAAAAACCTGAAACAGTCTGTGATCTGCTGTATACAATTAGTCGCAGATAAGGACCTGTGTCTGCCTGTTGGACATTGGCAGAAACCGTCTGACGTCTAGGTGTTCTTTTTGTATTTGTTCAACATTTTACTCAATGTGTTTTTAAGTCACATAGCTTGAAGATGAATCACATGTACAGGCAAAACAATAACACCAGCTTAAAGTGTGAAAAACAGTACCTCGTCCTGTTTTGGGGTCACGTATGGCCCTCTTTGGGCTGGGGTTGAGGCCTTTGCTGTTCATCAGCAGAGTACTGGGCGGGGTATCAGTGGGGGTACCCAGGTTACGTGGTAGAGCCTTGCGTGCATTCTGGGACATTGAGTCAGACTGGGTCTTTACTCCACTGCATCTAACAGCTGAAGTCAAAGCACATGGTGTAAGAGAAAACAGCAAACACACTTTAATTGGTATTACATAAATAAAATAGATCGATAACAAGCATGAAATCTATGTCCTACATGTTCGAAGCATGGCTGTAAAGTTTGCATTTTTCTCCCTGTGGTTAGCCTGAATTCAGTCAGTATTGAGTATGTTTTTCAGTCACAAAGTTGGATCCACAGGAACTAAGCGAGGAGCTGAACTGGGAACTGAGAGTTCCCTTTTGGCTTTTTGGAAAAGCCTCATTACAGGTTCGTCACCATTTGAAAGTAGTGTTTAGTCCTTGGCCCCCTGGTTTTCACTTGGTATTAAATTGTGGACAGATAAGTCCCTCCAGTGCACCATGCCTGGAGTATATAAATATCTCTTCAGATTAAGATATTTTGATATTTTGTTAAGCTAAGAGGGAAGATGCATAACTTCTACAGCCACATTTAAAGACCATAAGGCTAAGGGCAAAATGTGCATATTCTTTAAGTACCTGCTGCAAAGCTTGTTTGTGCTGTAGAAACCGGACTGGCACATTCACTGTCTCTGTCTGTCACCAACGGGGAGGCAAAGCCCACCAGGCCATTGTACACACTGTAGTGATGCACACACAGAATGTAACACAGGATTTAGACAGGAGAATGAAGTGTTGGTATGAGAGTATAAGCTTCTGTGAGTGTGAGTACCTCTGGCTCTGGGAATGCAGTTCCTTCAGGGTAGCAGGAATCTCTTCCAGCAGTTCAAGCTGCTCCTGGCTGCGAGGCTGCCCACTGGCCTGGACCACTGTGAATAAGACCAGCTGGATGTTGTCCTGCCAAGCTTTGTACTCCAACAGGAAGTGACGCACGCTGCCCTCATATGCCACCTCTTCACCATCCGTCAATGCTGCCTCCTCATCCTGTATGATCGAATTAACACAGAGGAAGACTACTGGGTTACAGCTGAAACCAACGCATGGGTCAAGATGACACTCAACTGCATATTGTAGAAATAATGTATATTCTGAAACACAAAGCTATTTGACATTGACTCAAAGTACTCAGAACTTTCACTTTACTGTGTGAAAGACATTATTCAAAATTGATTAAAGGTATTTTATCAAAAACAAAGAAAAAACCCATTACACACCTTTTTGCAAATGTATTTTAAATTCCTGTGTATTTATGAAGTAACTGGGCACCAGGTTTACCTTAGCCATGGCTCTCAGCAGGTGCTTGACGTCAGCCAGTTGGCGGTTGTGGTTGGACAGAATGGTCTTAATTGAGTCGACCAAGAGCTGCAGTGTCTCTCCACAGGTCTCCAGCTGCTGCTCCCGCTCCTCCTGAGCCCTCCGCTCAACACTGAGCTCTTCCTCCAGCTGCCTTTGGGCACAGCTCAGCCAATCAGGGGTGCCAATGGGCAGATCTAACACTGGACTCTGTCATGATTGAGAACGAACTTAAAGTACAAACTTGGTGTAATATGCTAATGCTTTCAACTGCAAAGAGAATGATAAGCACGATGTAAAAAAAGTTCCTGCTTGGTACTTTTACAAACACTTTAACATCAGAGATAAGCAATTTCATTCATAAAATAATGAATTGTCTGATTAAATCCAAAACTGTATCAATCTAGAAACATATTAAACGACTGATGTTGTAGACCCACCAGTCTATGCAATAGCTGGAGCTCCAGTGGAGAAACAGTGCTGCTAAACTGGACAGCATAAGAACAGGTTTGCTGGCAGCGCTTCAGCAGCTCAAACAGTGCTGCATCCATGTTGATGGCTTCTGGAGATCGGGTTCGAAGGCCTTCAAAGTTCAGGATGGTAGAGCACAAGAAGGTAACCTGCATTGAAGACAGCATGGAAACGTGAAACTTTCCTTTGCAAGTGCTGCAGCTGGTAAGAAAGAGTCACTTAAGTTTAACAAATGGGCCCTTTTTCTTCATCAAGCCAGTGGTGTTACCTGGCTGGTGCGCTGATTCTCTCTGGCCACCATGGCACGTCTCTCCCTGATGGTCATCTCAAAGTCTTGCAGGACAGGGGCTAGTGCCGGATTGGCTCCACCAGCCCACTTCAGTCGCTGCTCAATGCTAGCCTCCAGTGATGCAAGCTTCTCCTGAGGAAAGCAGCAAAAAAAACCCACAGGATTTTGATCCTCTGATTCATCAAGCTTTGTTCCCTAGAAAAGCTACTTCATCACAGACACAGAATTTGCAAAAAAACCCCAACAGATAAACCAATCAGCAAAAGTCCTGTCAAAAGAGGGCAGTCTTATAGTGGTGTCAGAGGACAAGATACACTCTTCTGGTTTGATTTTTGTAGAGACACATTCATAATGCAGCAGGGTAATGAGCCCAAACACAGCTCAAAGGCTCTGTAAGAACTACTAGGAGACCAAGGAAACCAAGGAGAATGTTATGGACTTCCCTCCAGCGGCCACAGTAAACACTTCTGGGGGCATTTAAAGGGTGAGAAAGCCACGTTTTCTGTGACATCACAAAAAGCTTTGTGGGTCACTGTCAAATCATGCTGGGATAACATGAGTCATCAGGTTTTCAGTGTATGCTGTCATTAAACCAAGAGGGGTGCCAACATATTCTCGATGTAATGGATTTTTTCAAAACAAATGCAAAATGAAGGTATTTGGTAAGGTGGTCCTCAGACTTTGACCCTACTGTTATAGAATAGAATACCTTTATTGTCATTGTATGTACAATGAACTTCAGGAATAAATCTAAAATTAAAGCTGCAAGCAGCAATGAACGGGCCCTAACAGTCCATGAGCGTCAGGGCATGCTGCTGTTGGGGCTTGTTCATGCAACAAAGTATTTTTTGGCCATTGTAAGGTTTTATTGATAGTACAGCTGAAGACTAGAGAGGAAACAGGATGAGAGAGAGACGGGGAGCAAAGGGCCCCAGGCCACGAGTTGAACCGGGCGATGTTTGTCTGAATTCCTGTGTCCAGTAGGTGGCGCTATGGATATGACATGGTACTGATGCATGGAGGTATTCAGGGCGACATCGTTTACATGTGTGATGAATTTGCTTTACATGGGAAATTGTATGTTGAAGTTATAAGGTCTTGATGCTTTATGGCGAAGCATGAAAATGGATCGCATCATGACACTCACCATGTTTGACGTAGGTGAAACCTTTTGATAACTTTTCATGTTCAAGGTTTGAAGATGACACTGATTGAATTGGAAGTCTGTGGTGTTCAATCTGTAGGAGGAGTTGGTTAAAGTACGTGGCAAAGAAATGGCTCAAAATGGGGGTAAAATGTGAATTTTGAATCAAAATGGCCAACTTCCTGTTTGGTACCTTGATGTTTTTTGTGCGTCTGGTCGTGATACATATGCGTACCAAATGTTGCTCATGTATATTCATGTAGGAGGCGAGGCTTGGATTATTTATATTTCAGGGGGCTCTATAGAGTCCCCTGTTAACACCTTTCGTCAGCAATCATCAGGTGGGCATTGGCAATAATTGTACCAGGTTTTGCGTTAATCCAACCTTCAATTTAAAGCGCGCCACCCAGTGGTCATCGGCCAAAATTTTGTACAGATCCTTAAGGGCTCATGGGGAAGTAGTAACAGAGTTTCATGTCATTCAGACACACCAATGTGGAGATATGCAACACTTCCTGTTTGGAATGAAATCTGCAGGAACTTGTTATTTAATAACTTGAGTATTGTTTGAAACATAAAAATTCTTTTGATAACTTTTTGTCAGAAGGGTCCACAGATGCTGTGTGCAAAGTTTGGTGCAAATCAGAGAAATTGCCTGGGAGGAGTTTGAAAAAGTAGGTTTGTAACATTTAGCCAATTAGCAAAGAACAATGGTTGGCAGAATTGGGCGTGACCTATATCAAGAGATTCAGCACAATTCAGGGAAGGCGTGGATATGAGGTTTTTGAATGTGTGATAAAGTATATGGCAGTTATAAGCCAAAATGCACTTTCCTTGATTATAGCGTCACCTAGTGGCGGAAATTCACAACGACAATAGATAATAAAAAAATTTGGCAGGTGTGACGTATATTCCAAGTTTGGTGAGTTTTGGGGCATGTTCAGGCAATGAAAAATGCAATCATCTGGGACAAAAAAGTTGTCACTACAATAACAATAGGGACCTTGCAAGTGGAGACTTGCTTGGGCCCTAATGATAAAGCCTCCATAATAAACAACTGATGTAGACCAGTAAACCTTTCTGGGTTAGGATTGGGGCTTTTCTTGGCGCTTTGCTGAGTATCTTGATGTTGATCAGTGAAATAGTGTGGACTTATTAAAAATGACATTTTCTTAAACTGTCCCATACGGAAAAAGTGTCATCCATGTGTGAGGAGTAGGGATGTCCCAGTCAGGTTTTATTTACCCCAATCTGAGTCCTTTAATATTTAGTACATGCCGATACTGTGAATCCAAGCTGTTCCTTAATAGTTTTTTTTTATTTTGTTAACACAAAGTATATACTTTCATATGGTGTTCTTATTCTGCATGTTTTATATTTTGTTTAAACAAAGTATATACTTTCATGTGGCTCTTTCTTATTCTGCATATGCTATTGCAACATTGGTCTACCACCTTCCTTGCGTTAGCAGGTGAATCTGTGATGCTGCATTTTGACAGCAGACCCTCTTGTACAGCCAGCTGAAGTGTGGAAGTGTGTGCGCGATGCAGCCCAGGCTTGGAATCTCTGTATCACCCATTGCTTTTTTCATGTTCCTTATGTTGTCGCATAAAATGACATCACCCCGTTGCTTGTCTCTGTTTCACACACGTTCAGCATCTCGATTGCTCGTTTTACATGCTCTGCTGTATGAGACCCACGAAACTAGTGTGCATACTGGCCCGTTGCAACCCAAAATGTGGAGTCAATGTAATGTAATGCCGAGATGATGGAATTCAAAAACTCCAGATGATGAAGAAAACCCTGATCCTTTACCACAGAGATGAGCTGGTTATCCAGAGCGATGAATTCAGTTACCTTCTCTGTAATATTTTTGGCCATGTCGCTGTCTCCAGGATATTTCTCTTTCCTCTAGGAGTATCTGCGAGTGTTTGTTGCTTTGGTACCTTTGCCTGTATTGCTTGAGTGAACTCTATGTATTCTTTGAGTGTTTGTTTTTTAATATGTTACCCCCTCGTGAAACGGTCGTATTGCAGATGTTACATGTCACCATTGACTGCTTTCACTTTAAAATTTTTGTTATATTATAATTTAATATTTCCACACTGCAGACATTTTATCCACAGGTTTGCCAAAGTAACGTTACGCGCACATCTTCATTCTGCCACAAATTGCGCTCTGACGTAAAAAAAAAAAAAAAAAATTAGCTTTGGGTCTACGTTCAAAATTGCTGATCCCATTCAGTTTAAAAAAAGCCCCTATCGGCCCCGGTCCTGCAGATTGGCTCGGGATGATGGATTAATTAAATGCAGGATGTGTATGTGATGTCATACTGACCTGAACAGAGACTATGGCTCCCTCGTCCTGACTCAGCTTATACAGCTTCTTCTTCATGTTGCTGAGGATGACAGAGCGCGGAGGAATGCTGACACTCAGGGGCTGATTACTGGGGCCAAGAATGTCCTCATGCTGCCACTGTAAATAGACACAAACAAAACCACACAATAGAAGTGCATTCATTATTTTCTTCAACTTTATTACATGCCTGACCTGACAACAAAACCAACTTGTAAGTGGAGCTCACATTTATGTCGCGTTGTGTTTCATGTCAACATGAGCTGTTGACAAGCAACCATTAAAAACATAAATAAAAGCCCTCAGGCTTCAAATCTTACTGATAAGCAATGAAGGAGTTTCTTTTAAATGGATGCTGGTTATCTACAATACCATTTTAATCTAGGGTTTCAGAAGGTTTGAAAAAGTCAAATTTAAGACTTTTTAAGACCTTTTCAGGACCATTTTGAACTAAATTTAAAAACCCTCACAGAGCAACTCAAACAATGAAGAATGGAGTGAGTGAGTGTGTGTCAGGGTTTTTATAGTGTTTATATCTCATTAGTTTTTATTCTATTTTTGTTTTATTCCAGTTTAATTTTCATTAGTTTAACAAGTGATTAAGTAGTTTTAGTTTAGTTTTTATCTTGGAATTTAATTTAATGTGGTTAACTATAACCCCGGTGTGTGTATATGAGAAGTTCCACTCAGTTTATTCAACAGTGGAAGACGAGAGGCTGCAGGAAAGGACAGGACAGGAGGGGCTGTCACATACCTTCCCTCACATCAAACTGGAGAGAGAGAGAGGGGTACAAGTTTTTACATCCAAATCTGTTGCCAAAGTGTTCAGCAACGGTGTTCAAAATCCAAAGCACCTCCGTGTTCAACGTCAGAGTTGAGCCGAGGATGGTTTGAATGACGCTTGACTGCGAGACAGCGCAGAGTTTGGGTTGAGCAGAACTGGGTGAACTTGGAATGGGAAGTGATAGCGTGACTTCACTGGAAACTTTTAGAAGCTAACTGGTGTTTTTTCAGTTTTGTTTGTGACACCAGCGCTTTCACACGTTGTGCCCACGTTGAGGGTCCACTTGCAGAGCGTATACTGAGCGTATACTGAACTGGCTAAGTGTATGGTGATAAATTCCAACCAGGCTGTTGGCAAAATGCTACTTACATTTCTGGATACTTCAGAAAGAAGGAGAACACACAGAGCAAACTGTGAATCTCGAAAGTACATATTTAAGACCTTATTAATTGTAATTTAAGACCTTTATGCAAAATATGGATGGATTTAAGACTTTTTAAGGCCTAAAATTGAGATTGTCAAATTTTAGGCTTTTTAAGACCCCATGGAAACCCTGTAATAACAAATGTTGACTAGTGTTCATCATGTCCATTATCATGGTCATCCATAACAAAAGCAAAAATCAACCTTGTATTCAAGTCAGGACCAACCAGGGTGTCTGCAGGTTTCAGCAAGTTAAACTGGAAATATGACTGATGAAATGAATGGGACATTTTGCATAATAATCTATTAACGGTGGCACAATACCTGTAATTTATAAAAGTAAACAGGTTTTCAGATCAGATAGATGATAGGCTTGTGTATTTAACGTGCTGACTTGTTTGTATCTGTGCACAACTACTCTACGTGCCTTTAATTTACCCCTGGGGACAAATTATTTGAATTGAATTGAGGCCCAAAGTTAAGTTAACCCGGCAAATTTCCCCTACATTACAGTAGGCTACATCTACCAGACCTCTGTCCGAGGATTAAAATGACAGGACATGAACCTCCAGGGAAGGACAGAACGGCATCCCTAACAACGGTCTGTGACTCATAGCAACCATCTGTTACTCTCAGCAACAGTCTGCCTTTTGAATGATTTCCTACTGACTGCGCACCTAGTCCAGATGTCCATCTCCAGGCAGGTCTCGTTAAATTTGCACTTCCCCATTAGCTATGACGAATGGCAGCAGAAAGGCACCAAATTACGCCAGGGATGTCTTCCGGGCTTGAGCCAGCCGTACTTTTCAAGGCCTTTAGTTTAGATGAATGAATTTAAGACTTAAGGCTCCGTGGGCATCCTGGTACAAACTTGACATACCTTAAGCATTTTCAGTGTTAATATGATTAAATAGATAATTGTTTTTTTGTCATCCCAACATCTGAACAGAACACGAAGACATCAGAAGAGGAGCCCTTCCAATTTGTCCATATGGCCCATGAATGGGCCTACGGACATATCGATATCTGCATATTTGTTTTCCGACATGCCCAAATATGAAAACTTTATTTTAACACATCACAGTGTTTCCCATAAATTGAAGAGACTGTGGTGGCCCGCCATAGTCTAATTTCTGGTGCCATAGTCTAATTATGGAATGTGAAAAAATATTTCCACCTTTCCAATGCATACCGACTTTTCAGTCGGTCTCTTTTGTTTGCATTACTTTTAATGACTTCAGTACTGCTAATTAAGGGCTGTATTAGTGAAAAAAAAATATATGAAGCTGTTTTCCAACCCGGACAAGTGCACTTCACACCCTCGGAGGCTCCTCCACTCGAGCACACACACGGTGACAGATGGTGGGTCTGTGTGTCGCTCCGAAGCAGCCATGAATTAGTTAGAAAATTACAAAAATGTCGCCTATGACTGACTGTTACGGTGAATTGAAGAGTATCAGAAACATCTAGTTTGTTATTGTATATCCACAAAAAATCTGATTTCATGTAAAACCGTTGGCATGAATAAATCCAGTGTTAGAGAAAGGAAATATTTTACCATCATCTTCCACCACAGTCTTTGACGTTAACTAGCATGTTGGATATTTAGCTTGATAATTAGCTCAAGGATCCAACCCGTTTTCCGACAGTAGCACAAATTACATTCTGCACCCAAGCCGACCTGCTATATCCTGAAGTTTGCAGACGACACCACCCTCATTGGACTCATCTCTGATGGTGACGAGTCCGCCTACAGGTGGGAGGTTGACCACCTGGTGACCTAGTGCAACCAGAACAGCCTAGAGCTCAATGCTCTAAAGACAGTGGAGATGGTTGTGGACTACAGGAAGAACTCAGCCTCACCTGCCCCCATCACCCTCTGTGACTCCACTATTGACACTGTGGAGTCTTTCCGCTTCCTGGGAACAATCATCTCCCAGGACCTCAAGTGGGAGCTGAACATTAGCTCCCTCATCAACAAAGCACAGCAGAGGATGTACTTCCTGCAGCAGCTGCAGAAATTCAGTCTGCCAAAGACAGTGATGGTGCACTTCTACACAGCCATCATTGAGTCCATCCTCACCTCCTCCATCACCATCTGGTGCGCTGCTGCCACCGCCAAGGACAAGGGCAGGCTGCAGCGTGTCATTCGGTCAGCAGAGAAGGTGATTGGCTGCAACCTCCCGTCTCTTCAGGACCTGTACACCTCCAGGACCCTGAGGCGTGCAGGAAAGATTGTTGCTGATCCCTCCCATCCCGGTCACAAACTCTTTGAGACACTCCCCTCTGGCAGGAGGCTGCGGTCCATCAGGACCAAAACCTCACGCCACAAGAACAGTTTCTTCCCGTCTGCTGTCAGCCTTATCAACAAGGCCTGAATCCCCCCTGACACTCCTCACACTCCACCTCTACCACTGACTCTACTGTCACACTGACAGCACCATAACTCTATGCGTTACATTAACGCTCAGCTTGAACTTCCTATTCATTTGCACATTTTCATTTGCACATCATTCTTGTAATTGTTCACTGCCAGCCGGTCTGCTCCTTTTATCCTTTTACCCAAAAACCAGATTGTGTATATATATTTATATTGTATAGTTATATTTTCTACTTTTTAAAATAGTTTATATTGTTAATTTGTTATATTTTCACTTAATAGTTATTTGATGCATGCACCAATATCACCACAACAAATTCCTTGTATGTGTAAAATCATACTTAAATAATATAATAAAGCTTTTTCTGATTCTGATTATGAATTGTTACCGACGCCCTACCCAAAGGAAAATTAGACAGACGCAAATTTAAAAAATGAAAGTAAACCAGCGTGGGTGTTGGGAGTTCTGGGAGGGTGCAAGCACGCATGAATGAGTTCATCTGAAATGTAAATGCTTATCATTTTGAAATGCAGGCATATTTTTGTAGATGTGTCGCTAATAATGCTCTCCAGGCGTCCGACCCAATCCGCACCCGTGTCCGACACAGTACATTATCCACGCCAACCCCCAAGTGCCAGTCTCAGAAAATACTGTGGGAAACACTGAACCACATAGTGTAGAATACAATGCCAACAAAACAAATGAGTAATTAATACAGTGTCTTTACATACTTTGTCCAGCAGAGGTCACCCAGGCTCTTAGACGCTACTGCAGACAGAGTGAGTTGAAGCGGTAACCCTAACCCATCTTCACAGTAAGTTGCTAACTGTTTTGTGAGTGAAACGTTACTAAACAATGACCCCATCAGTTTCCCCTGACAACCATCATCACTCATGCTTAAGACATCTGCTTGCTAATGTTAGAGAGGTAGCTGGCTAGCCAGCCAGTTCAGTGAGTAACATATTAATAGCAGGTAAAAATTAGCATCGGAGCATCTTTCAGCAGCTGAGCAGACAACCGTGCAGTGGTTTGAGTCTGAGACAAGTGTTAAAAATGAAACTCTCACCAAAACGGAACTTCGGCTTTTTTTGTGAATGTATATGAGTCCAACCTTCCTGTAAAAGCATAATTTTGACGAAAGAGGCACTTTTAAGATTTATCTAATTTTTGTTTTTGGGTCAAACTTATTTTCAATGGGAGTGCTTGGGGCTATTTTTAA
Organism: Acanthopagrus latus; assembly: GCF_904848185.1. Lineage (NCBI taxonomy): Eukaryota > Metazoa > Chordata > Actinopteri > Spariformes > Sparidae > Acanthopagrus > Acanthopagrus latus. The sequence goes on from NC_051062.1 coordinate 124,732, forward strand.
AACGCTAAGAAGGCTCGACACGACAAAACTCTGCATGTAGTATCACCATTGTCTCTACTCATGAATACGAGCATTGAGAACATTGTTTGTGTACACAGAGTTTGCTAAAAAGAAAGTTTTTGACTTTATTTTTTGGAGTTGAATTCATTGAAATAATGGTTGAGAACTGGAATAAGGCTGCAGTATGTATCTCATCTTAATAGAGAATGACTGACTTAGCAGAGAGCTGTTGTGGAATGTACCTTGATGCATCACTCAAATGTGGTACT
>NC_051062.1:130000-135000 GCF_904848185.1 Acanthopagrus latus
CATCAGAACTGTGCTCCACCAGCTGCTCCAGCTCTGCCAACATGGACTCCAGAGTGGGCTCTCCTTTTACCATACAGCGCAGAGCCTCTGGAAAGATGATCTGACGGAAGTTGGTGTTCAGTTCCTACAGTGAACAAGTCGACACATTAGTGTCATCAATTACTGTATTGTTTTCCAATGGAACATATATCTATAACAGCCACATTCACAAACCCATTAAAACAAAAACATTACAAGACTCTCATTTTCATCTGGAGAATAGGTTACTTCTAGTTCTGACTAGTTGATTTCACATTGTTTTAGAGGGTGCACCTACCTGCAAGCAGGTGTACACAGCATTGGCCAGGTACACAGCCTGGTTGGTAGCTGAGGGTGCAGGCAGCTCCAGGTCATGGGGCAAGTGTGGGCAGCATTGAAGCAGGGTTGCCAGGGCACTGACATTTCCAGTCATACTGCATAGCTCTTCCAGGAACCATGCCCCATCCCGAGATGTCAGGTCTACCAACTGCTCTCCAGCACTGGCGGCCGCACCCTCCATCACCAGATTCCTTCTGGACAATGAAATCATAGTGATGTTTCCACTGATCACCTGCAACATCTCTCCTTCATTTTCAAAAACTGTTTCATTTCCAAGAAGCTCTACATTTTTGTTGATCCAATGGGTCTTACGGAGAGAACATCCCGTTTCGCCCTTCCCCTACTAGCACTGAAGTTAAACCTTCGGTTGGGTCACAGGGTTGGAGTTTTGCCAGTGCTACCTTAAAATGATTATAGGTGCATCCCTCTAAACCGTGGTCCCCAACAGTTCCCTTAACCAGCTGAATTAAAAGCAGTTTTGGGACCTCATCATCTGGTCTTCGCAAATAAAACACAACTAGTTCCATGCTAGCGAGCGGTCAATCCATCACTGTTAACCATAGAGGGCACCTATACTCATAGAATGTGGAGTTATTTGACAAAGATTTGCCGCTACTCATTTTGAAAAAGCAATGGCAAAACTCCACTTACAAACCAAAGTAGGGGTGCAACGACTATTCAACAAATAGTCGACCACTAGTCAATAACTAATGTAGTAGTTGACTAGTCATTAAAGACTTCATCGTGTGTATCCCACGGTAGCGCTGGGCGGTATGACCACAAATGTATATCACGGTATTTTTCAAAATTCGGTTTCATAGTATATGTCGGTATTTTTTTCATGCATATTCAGGTGTTCACAGCATTTTCTGCTGGTTGAGAGAGGAATTACTTGCCCCTTTTAGATAGGAAGGCGGCACATTTGTTGCAAGTTAAAGGCACTCTTCTGCCCTGTCCATCTAAAAGGGAGATTTATTATTTCTTCTTTCCCAAAAAGCCGCCACTGGGGTAGGCATAAACATGTGATGTGACGTGAAGCATGAAGTTGGGCGTGAACAGCAACGTACAACGTATGCATCGGAAGAAATGTGGCAACACTTAATAGATTTACTTAATTATAGACCCGCAAACACACGGCGCTATTAAAGGAAGCGTGCAGCAGAGCGCCTTGCATTAGCTGCCTCAAGGAACAGACAGCTAACAGGAAGCAGGTCGAATTTGTCTTCAAAATAAGAGCTGTACATTGCACCCCATTGTAGTTTAGAACTGGGTTCCTAGCGGGGGGGGGGTTTTACTTTGAAAGTAGCCACCGTTGGTAGCTTAACAAGGTGACAGCTACAGAGACCGAGGAGATGCTAACATCTCAGCGGCTTCCAGGAGCTCATCTTGACATCCACGGATGAATTCGTGAACTGCAATGTCTATCCTAGCCATCTTCACCGTCACGTAACACCAGAGCACTACTGTTTACCCTCACCATGCCTTTAAGTCACACTATATCTCTTTAGAAGCGCAACATTGAAAAGGGTCCGGTCTGAAACAGTGTTGCGTGGCGCAGCGTAGCATTCCGAATGTTGTGTAATCAAATACACCGGCATTGAGGCACATTAAAATTTCATATCGTAACAAAAATGTACACCAGTGTTTGGTGTGAACTGGTGTACCACCCAGCACTATCCCACGGCATGCAATGCCATGCTCAGTGTTTGACTGTAGCCAATTGAACTAGCTCACAATGAGTCAATTCACTTTTCCCAACGCGTTGCTGCACTGACTGCACGCACGCACTTGTGAGCAGGAACAGGAGCAACATGGAAGTGGCTAAAGTGACACCAACGCAAAATAAAACGTCCAAAGTTTGGGAATATTTCATCCTGGACACAACCATGAAAACGGTCACTTCCAAAATTTGTTAGATGAAACTCGCACACCATGTGGCCACCTCAGCAATGCATGAGCATTTGAAGAGTAAACACATTTTTGAAGACTCAGATGCACCTCGGTAAGATAGTTAGCTCCCATGCCAGTAGCTAGCCTATTACTGTTTGTGCAGACGGAGTTGTCTTGGCATTAACCAAGGCAACAATAGTCTATATCCAGGGTTTCTGCAGGTTTGAACGAGTCAACTTTGACTTTGTAAGGCCTATTCAAGACCACTTTGAACAAAATTTAAGACCAGCGCGAAGTACGAAAAAGTAAGGAGAAATAAAGTCCCCGAATGACTTTCAAAATTAACAAAATTTTTTGCCATTCACAGAGCAAACAATGTTTTTTAAATTTCATTTATTTTTACTAGGCCTGAGCAGGTCTCGTCCTGCCTATTGTTTTTCGAATGACCACTTTTTGGCCCAAATGATTGCATTTTCCACTGCCTGAACATACCTCAAAACTCAACAAACTTTGAATATACGTCACACCTGCCGAAAAATGTTGTCCTCCATGTCCACCTCTAGGTGGCGCTATAATCAAAGAAATTGCATTTTGGCTTATAACTCACATATACGTTGCACATTCAAAAACCTTATATCCAGGCATTCACTGAATTGTGCTCAATCTCGTGATTTAGGCCATGCCCATTTCTGCCAACTGTTTTTTTCCCGCAAATTTGCCAAATGCCCAAAACCTACTTTTTCGAACTCCTCTCAGGGAATCTCACCAATTTCCACTAAAGTTTGCTCACAGCATCTGTGGACTCTCCTGACAAAAAGTTATTAAAACAATTTTGATATTCCAAACAATACTCAAGTTATTAAGTAACAACTTCCTGTACATTGTGCTTAAAACACGAAGTGTTGCATATCTCCACATTGGTCTGTCCGAATGACATGAAACCCAGGTGACTCCTTCCCCATGAGCCACGTAGGCTCTTTGATAAAATACTAATACTATACTTACTTTTTCGAACTCCTCCTAGGCCATTTGCAACAAACTTTGCAAGTAGCATCTGTGGATAAAACTTATCAAAAGCTTTCACCTACGTCACACCTGGTGGTGCAACCCATTTCCATGCTTCGCCATAAAATCATCAACTCATTATAACTTCCACATACAATTTACCATCTACTCATCTATGCAGCACACCCCGACAGCAGCATGCCCCGACGTGTGTGGACTGTGAGGGCTAGTTCATCGCTGCTTGCAGCTTTAATTTCAAGTTGTTTTTTTCAGTTTGCTTTTTACTGGTGCATTGCCCATAGGAAGTATGTATTCCTATAGAAAAGTGGGAGATTAAGTAGCTCTTTCATGGTCGGCCAAATGAGGCTGTGTGTGAAGGTGGGACGTCAGGGATATTTAGGTATGTTGGGAAATTCGATATTCCAGGGTATAATTGGCTTTTTTGACTATTTTTGATTTTGCTATTATAAATTACCTTAAAATCTATTTACCTTGCCTTGCTTGGTGTCGACTGTACAGTTATTTTTTCATTTTGACATTCTGTATTAACACAATGGTACCAAAATCACACAATAAACCTATAAAATCTGAGTAGGAAAAAGTTAGGGTAAATAAATTGCTGTTTGCCAAATTTGTGTATAAGTCTTTGAAATTATAGGCCGTAATAATTATATTAAGTTATATGTAACTATTTACATTTAAATGCAGGCAATGCCTCAGGCCTCCCTCAGCTCTTTCCTGGCTGATCCACATTCAGCCATCTCCTCATTGTTTGACTCATTACACAAAAAAACAACTCCACTACACACAAAACACACTACTCCAAACACTACATAACACATTAACTATACACTCCAAACACGCTAAAAGTCACAAATCTCTCAACTCTTAAAACGTAAACATAACATAATCTATATTGTTGTCTCTATCACCATCACTTTTTCGCTGCCATCCCTCCCACAACTTCCCCCTGTTCCTCACATGGTTTGCCATATAATTTTATGAATGGTTGGTGTGGTACCTTTTCCACCATTAGGAAAGGGAACAGAACAGTTTTTTTGCTTGTAAACATTTCCTGCTTGCAGACACTTTCGGGAGAGAAGCCCGTTTTGACCGCTTCTTCCTGAACGAAACGCACAGCAAACATAACAGCAATGTTCGCAAAAAAACGTGGTGGACATTATTTATCATAAGTCCGGTTTTACTGGGCCTATCAATACTATTTAAAAACTGGTATACTGATTGAAGGCCGCACCGACACGCATACGTCGAAACTGAGACTCAGGGCGGCTGCGTCTTGCTGCTATGTCACCTTCAATTGGTTACATGATCTGGACGTAGCAGCGCATCCGTCGACTCAGGGGGTTGGGGGTGGGGGTGGGCTCTGCAGTGATTGGCTCTGGTGCGCACGTGGCTATGGCGGACAATGCTAATGGAATTCGTAAATCATTTATGAAATCATTTATTAACAGTATCATTGTAGTCCAAACAAATCCGACATTGCACACCCTTAAACCACGCAGCAGCCATGTTGAAAATCTCAGGTCAGTCTGATCCTGATCTGCAGAGATATTTGAGGCACACGCGCACACACACACACACAGATTTCTTGGAATTTAGTTTAGTTAACTGCAATAACCTATATACCAACCTATCTACCCACCCCAGGTGTGTGCACACACCAGGGGTGAGTCAGTAGGTAGGTCGGTAGGTAGGCACAGTGCTCAGCATAAATGAGTACACCCCCT
>NC_051062.1:147500-205000 GCF_904848185.1 Acanthopagrus latus
GTGACCTTCTGACTACTAGACGACCCGCTCTACCTTCTGAGCTACAGCCACCCCAATATTGCAGGGGCAGTAATGATGCAGTATACTGGGCATACGGGGCTCAGGCAAAAAAAATCTAACCTCTTCTCAATCTAAATGTTTAACCCCAAATAAACCTAATAACACTGGCTGATTGAATAGATCATCATGAGAAAAGTGACTAAAATGGACAGCAGTATTTCTTGTAAAACAGAATTGCTACAACAATGCACTTTAAAAAAACATTCATCCTTTCAATCATTCATCATGCCTGCATGAATTCCAGTCGAACTAACCAAGATCTATGGGACTACTGATGTCCTGCAGCAGGCTAGCGAGCTGAGTGGCCTCCAAGTTGGAGAATGCTGCCTGGTACTGGGAGATCCACTGGTCCAGGTCAGCAAGTTTGCTCTGAATGGCCTCCTGCGCTGTCCGCTGCCGTGACTGCAGCTGGGTGTGTTCAGAATATCTGTCACAAGGAGGGTTATATGAGTAATCTACAAGAATGTAATGTCTACATGTTATGGCTCACAATATTTGTAGGAGCCTGCATATGATGAAAAAAATGTGGAAGTTATGGTGTGCCCAACAGACTAAATGCTGATGACATGCAGCTCATCTGGCACCAGCCCAAACTATTTAGAAACCTTTTAATTTACCCTTTAAAATAGTACAACGGAATGTGAGAAGCACGACTGTTTCCAGATGACTGCTGAGTAAATAAAAGGTCATAAAAATAAAAATACAATACACCTAGAAAAATCTATAAACCATGAAAATATATAATTATTATGAATCAAATAAAAATTGGTTTAATCAATGAAACGGAAACTTGAATAATTATATGCATGCTGGTGCCCTATACCTGTCTGGTGACAGTGTCCAGGTTAAATCAAACTTTCAATGTGTATTTTATTGTGAATTAATCAAAAAAATCTCAATCAATACATATGTGAAGGCAGACAAATGATCTTTTGCAAAAAAGGACTCAGTGGCGATGATTCATTTTAACATGGATTTGGAGTGAAGTGGCCTGGTGCTGTCTCAAACCTTTGCTCCAGGGTGAGGATGAGATGGTCTGGATGACTCTCTGCCCCTTCCAGAAAGGCCATCTCCTCCTGAAGTTTGGCTTGTAGTTTCTCCCCCTGGCAGAGCAGCTCCTGCAGGACCAAATACTCCTCCATAGCCTCTTCCACTTGTGGCAAGACTGCCAACATCTCATCACGATTCTTAAACCAGTTCACCTGCAAGTCCCGACAGGACACAAATCACACTAAAATCCTCATATGTGAGGCTTCTTGAACATTTGTATGTAGTGCTTTACCGATACATTCTTTTCTGTTAGTGTGCAGGTCCATTGACAAAAACAAGAATTCCTTGCACATATTCACTTTCTGGGACTATAAAGCTATTCTGATGAAGATGAAGTACCATTTTGTTTTGTAAGACATGGATGGTTCACACATATCTTTTACCCAGCAGCAAAGATCCACACAAAACACAAATATTTTTGGGAGTTGCTTGAAAATACAACCTTTCTGGAATAGTCTACATTCAGCTCTGTGTGAAGAATTGGGTAATAAAATACAGTATGGATACTAAATTCAAACCTTTCAGGCTCCATCGGCTGGGTTTGGACAAATATTTAGACATGATTTGAGATGTGTTTGGTAACTGAAAAAAATATATATGTACACATCATCTTAATTCCATATCCATGTGCCTAAAACAATGCCTTTTCACAGTAATCCTCACCAGACCAAACCACTGTGAGTTGCAATTTAGATGATACCCCATCTTGTTTAGCCATACTGGTGTAAAACAGTGGTACTCAATAGGTGGCTGGGTCAACACGTGTATACCAGGACTTGTCTCCATCTCCAGCTGGGTCACTCACTGCTGGGAGTGCAATTTTTCGTTTTTGGAGCAAATTGACATTTTGCCGGCTTTAGGAGCCTAAATTGCATGATAATGGCATGTTCCAAGTTCACTGCTAAAAGAAAAGTGGACAGTGAAAATCTGCAATTCAAGAAGAATGAACTGAAAAATTTGCATTCATTCTCCCTCCAACTAGCACAAGAGCCATGTGCTTAGCATGCCAGGAGACTATAGCTATAATGAAGATTTCCAATTTGAAACGGCATTATGAGACGAAGCATAGGAATTTTAAAGAGACATTTCGTCAAAATTCAGAGGTACGAACAACAAAATAAATTGCACTGAAATCGTCATATCAAGCTGCAAGCAGGATTCTTGTCACATCTATGACACAACAACAAAAGGCAACAGAGTGTTCAGAGTGGTGTGGATTTTGGGTAAGCACAAGAAGCCATTCTCAGATGCAGAAATAATGAAATAATGCATGACTGAAGTGAAGGACACAATGTTTGTAGGCAAACAAAAAGAGGAAATATTCAACTATGTACCGTACTTTCCAGACTACAAGGCACACTTAAAAGCCTTAAATTTTCTCAAAAAACGACTGCGCCTTATTATCCGGAGCGCCTTATATATGGATTAATTCTGGTTGTGCTTACTGACCTCGAAGCGATTTTGTGTGGTTACGTGGCGCTCACGGCGCTCTGTCAAAATGTTTTAGTAAGATTTTGGTAAACTACAAAGCCGCATCGCTTGCAACATTACGGCTACCGTAGTCAGGAGCGTCGCGGAGTAATACATACTGTGCTTCACCATAATATTATGGTCCCCAAAATGGCACCTGTCCAGAGACACGCGTAAGACGCAGACTTCAAACTCAAGGCTATCAGTCACGCAGTAGAACATGGGAATAGAGCAGCTGCGAGAGAATTCAACATTAATGAATCAATGGTACGGAAGTGGAGGAAGCAAGAAGGATGGAGCTTGCCATCATTCCGGGTGGATTAACTAAAGAACTCCAGCCGCTAGATGTTGGTGTCAACAGGGTGTTCAAAGTTAAACTGCGAGCTGCGTGGTGATGACAGAAGGCGAACACACATTCACCAAGACAGGGAGACAGCGCCGGGCAACTTACGCCACTATCTGCCAATGGATCGTGGATGCCTGGGCTAATGCATCAGTCTCAACTGTGGTCCGAGCTTTCACGAAGGCCAGAATCATCACTGAACTGCCAGGTAACAGCCACGACACTGACTCGGATAATGACAAGAGGGATCTGGGCATGCTGGATGCCGTAATTGCCCAACTGTTCAACTCGGACATTTAAGATGAAGAATTTGAGGGATTTGTGGACGAGGAATGAACTGAAAAAGTGAGTGTATTGTGTTGTATTTTACGTGTTATAACTGAACAATTTTGAGAGTTATTGTGAATATGCTAACGTCTGATTTAGCGGTATCAGACTGTGTTGTATTTTACGTGTTATAACTGAACAATTTTGAGAGTTATTGTGAATACGCTCATTAACGTTTGAACAATGTTGAGAGTTATTCTGAACGTGTTTAATAAAGTCTGACTGACTGACTTATCTGACTGTTTTGTTTCGCTTAATGCGCCTTATACTCTGGTGCGCTTTACATATGAAAAAAGTTTGAAAATAGACCATTCATTAACAGTGCGCCTTATAATCCAGTGTGCCCTATAGTGCGGAAGATACGGTATTTAGATTTATGTCAAAATTAAAATGACATTTTATGTTAGTTTGTATTTTTGTTGTTGTTTTGAATTAAAAGGACATTTTGTTTTGAATATTACCATATTACTGCATGTGGCCTGACCGACCTCAATACATGGACCTTTGAGTTTAGGTTGGTCTCACTTACTACACTCTCTGACTTGGACAAGTTCTGACAGAAAAATGCGGCCAGAGCTGCACTCCATAATGAAATCTCCCCATCTCATTTTGTTGTATAACTCGCGCGAATTAAGGGAACTGGGCATGTATAAGATTCTCAATCCCAGCCATCACTTAGACCTGGCTTGATGATGCAATATATAAGAACTGCACACCTGTCAAATTCATACTCCAAATACATAGGTGTCAGTACTTCATCAGACTAGCGGCTAATATTTTGATTTTTTACTTGCCGACATTGACATCCACAAAAAATCTGTACAACACACTCAAGGCAAGAGATACAACTTGAAAAGCATTGTATGGCCTCTTTAATGATTAGGGATCCTACATCTTTCATGGATATTTAAATTTATTTAAATATTTATTTAAAGGATTTTTCTGTTGCTAGAAACATCTGACTGGCCAAGACTTGGCCGTGGTCCAGATCTGAGTTTTTTTTTATAAACTTTGCGGTGGTCCTGAAAGGAAGCAGGCTGCCCCCAAAGTTTGATTCGCATAAATACATATCTAAAAAAAAAAAACTTTTTACAAAAGACCAAGTAGCAGGCAACCCATGTTATGACCTCACCTTAATCTCAGCCACCCTAGAGGAGAAGAGAGAGCGTGTGATGTCTCTCTCCATCTCCCTCTTGCTCTGCTTGTTGTCAGCCTGTTGACCTCCTCCTCCATATACTGCACCAGCGAAGCCCACCTCTCCCCCAGCAGTCCAGTCAACCAGGGGATCATAGACAAAGGCCTCCAGCAGGGTCAGTAGGGTTTCTCTACCCCGGCGCATCATCTGAACGACCTGAAATGACACAATTTGACATTCAGATGGTGCTTAAATAAATGTTTTACTTTTAACAAGTTAAAACACCAACTGATCCTTTTACAGCTTTATTTGTTTTTATACACCATCCTGTTTTTTCTTGAAGTTTTGTTTACTAACATATTGAAAGTAATTCAACACCTACCTATCTAAATTTTGCATTTTCATTAAAAATTAGTTACTTGCTAAATTACTGAGCCACTGAGATTCCACTATAGCCAGGCTTTTAGCTGGTAACTCACGTTCACCCTCATGAAGTATAAGCACTGGTTATACCTAATGAGGTGTGAGTTGATATCAGTTTTAATGTCAACATTTTGATAACCCTCTGCAATCTGAGTGGACTATGAAGTGGCTTGGATGAGTGGTTCTCAAGCTGCAGTGAAATCGAACAGGCACTAGTGATGCTTAAACGCATAACTCAGTGTGAATGTGATAGGGCAGAGTAGTGTGTGATATGACAGTAACCTGTTCACAGGACAGCCTGAAGATGCCCTCCACCCCAGTGACTCCCAGAGCTGTCTCAATGTTGTGTGTCATCCTGAATGGGACCTTTTCTGGCACCCGCAAACTCTTCCCTAGGGATACACAAGGACACCACATTGTTATTGATAAACTACACTATTCAATGAGGAAAACCAAGCACAACAGATGTATCAAGCAATCACACCCTCTTCTTTTCCTGTGGGTAGCATTTTGCACAAAGCCTCTTTGATGCCATGCTGCATGCATTATTTTAATCAGCAGAAACAAATCAGAGCTTTTGGAGAAGGAGTAGCAGGGTTGCGTGCCACTGTAGGAGTGTCACTGCACAGTCGGACCCCTGCTGATCAGCTTGCATAAAGGAGCAGCTGCTCTGTTACTATATGCTACTAGCAAGGTGGCCCTCAACTGTTTGTTCACTGGGGTCCTGACCGCTAAAACCCACTAAGCTCATTGAAATGAATAGGGGACCTGGGTCTTCTTCACAAGGTCAACTTGGTCTGGCTGCAACCTCAATGTCATTCTGGTGAAACTGACCAAAAACAAGTCAAGTAAAAACAGCTAAAACTGACCTTTTTCAAAGCATACATTGTAGTCAATGTGCACCACCTCTCCAGTGGTCATGTCAATCAACACATTGTCAAGGTGACGGTCGCCGAGGCCGATGATGTATCCCACCATCGACATGACAGCAGTAGATCTGGCATACGACTGCAGCACAAAAGAAAAAGAATATCAAACAGAAAATTTCTGTTGGACGCTTGTGAAAGCCCTGGTCTTTGATTTGATTCCACTGTTGTTTTAAAAGTGATATATGAATAAAAAGATATTGTCATGGTTAAAAACAAAAGTGGGGGAAAACATCATCCATCCATTCATCATTTTTCAATTGCCAAAAGCACAGTTACCTGAGTGACCCTCCACCACTCACTGGGTGTGGTGCAGGAACACCACAGCTCCTTGGCCAGCAGGTTGGAAGGCGTAGCCTCCATTAACTCTTTCAGCACCTCCTTCATGACACTGAGAGGCCAGTCTCGTCGTGTCACATCGAGACTAAGCCCCACTGCTTTCAGCGCTGGCCCGATACGGCTGTAGTAGAGCTCACTAGGGCGGGGTACTGGAGGCACTGGCTGCTGCTGGAATGAGTCTTGGGCCTGATTGTAGAAAAGAGTACATCAGTTTAGCTCTGAAGAAAAAGATTTCAAACAAAACATGGGGTTGCAATTTGCAAGTTTGCTTTTTTGTTCCCATTTTCATGAGTTGAAGCTACTTTAAAATGTCTGTGAGAAAACTGCACATTTTTGAGTGATCTTTCATAGCGCCCAACCCAGGCCACACCTTTGCAGTAATCATACTGTTTAACCAGCCTCCTGATATGTCATACCTGTCTAGGGGTATAGATGATTTTTGGCAAAGTAGAGCTTGCAAAGCCTTCTGTGTCCACAGAAAGTCTCAAAGTTCTACTGCAATTTGTGAAAAAAGGGAGTAAAAAGGAGTGTGTGTCTACCTACTGTGCTGCACTGTGACACAGCACAGAATACAATGTACAGAGTTGAACATTACCTTCTGACTCTGCAGCACAGCTTCTCTCTGCTGCCATCGCTTGTAGAGGCCAAATAGAGGGGTGGCTCCATCCACCCACTGGATGAGTCCAGACCGGGTTCCCAGGGGGGTGACAGAGTAGTGGCGGGCATGGAAGTGTGGCTGCTCCTGCTGGTTGATCTTTGTGAACATGGTGTTGACAATTGATAAAAACTGCATGATGCGCTCATCCAAGTGTAAATCCTCCAGACCTGAGACACAAGATTTCAGACATCTTTGAACAGTTCTTAATCAAAACTGCTTTCTACAACCCTTATAATAGTCCCAATGAAAACTGTTGACAGTGAGGTCTGTGAATTACTCACAGTAACAACTGCTTTGGAAAGAGGCGTTGCTGTTGAATTGCCAATGCTTTAAGCACCCAAAAAGTGAATTCCATTCACTTGCATTGTGTAGGTGTGGAGGCAGAAAAACCTCCCAAAATATGTCCAAGCCCAGACAAATAAAACCAAAGCTGGCAGATACTACGAGCTAAATAATTACAACTCTTTTACAATCTGACTTTTTCATTGTTAAAAATGAAGTAGAAGCAGTCTTAGATTATTCAATGACAACAGACCCAATAGTATACAGTATATAGGTCAGTCTACACAAAATAATGTAATTGATGGCATCAAAGAATCAGTCCATATAGCAAATGGTCTGATTGCAAGGACAAAGTGAATAAGATGCTATCTGAGAAACTACAGGTAAACGACAGGCCGCAGAATAGGATTCTCCAAAAGATGTTTGATAAAAGTGAAAATAAGCCGTGAGGGCGGCCAGAGAGTGGGTGAATATTACATATTCGCGGTACACAAACCATCCCCGAAACCTGCACTGAGGCCTAGGTGAAATAACAATGTGCTTCTCGCTTCTCAACATTACACACTGTAGACACAAACTCACAGGCTCAGATTTGAATATCAGTCTCATTCCTATTAATTCCACTGTGTATTAACGAGATCCAAATAAGACAGACGTGCTAATAAACGGTATATTTTACAGCTTTCACAACTTATTATTCTTGAAAAACAGCCAGACACTTGTAGCAGCAACAGCTTAGTAAGCCTTGTCTTTATCGCAATGTAGATACATTTTTATTGGCAGCACACATCAGTTAAGACACAAATGTTTAATTGTAACCGGGGACTACAAACGAGCTGCTGCAGGTTCGGTGTACCCCCTTAACAAAGACCCATCTATACAGCTTGAGGAAATAATAGAATTTGCTGTAAAACTGTGATGAAACTGTACAAATGGTGACCATCAGTACTCAGGACTTAATACTTTTCTTGAAATCAGCCAATTCTTGCCCAGACCCTTTTTTCCCACCAAGAACATGTAGTATTTTCTTACAATTCAATATGAAAACAGCATTTACGTATTTATTTCCTAACCCTACTAACTGATGTAAACTGGCCTCCTACCTTTAAAAAGATAAGGATAGTTGTGTCCATCTGAGCCCAGGAAGAAGATCTTCTTTGGCTTGGTCTTGGTGGGCAGGATGGTGATGGTGTTACCTACACTCTCTATTGTGACAGCATCTGATGCAGACACCTCGCCTGGCAGGGCCATCTCTGTTGTGGTCATAGACACCAGGCGGGGGCTGATCTCATTCAGGTGAAGAAGATAGCTGGCTCGCTTCTGAGCACGCTGCTGCAAGCTCATCATGATCTGACCAACACACACACCACTTGTTATGTTTTTATTGTGTAGAATGCATGCTGACGGTATTAATAATGCACAGAAAGAATACATCTGTAATTATTCATAAGGTTACATACATGAAAATGGATCCCTGTGAAACTGTGAATGATTCAAATGCAGAGCAACACCCACACACAGACCTGCTTGAAGGGTAGCCAGCTGCTGGCAGGGCTGGCGGGATTGGTTGGGTTTCTCAGTCGCTCCAGGGCAGAGACAATGGCATCACCGTAGGTCTGCTGGAACCAGTTTTCGTGTGGTGTCTCAGCTGGAGCTGCTGTGATGCTGCAGGCGTGATCCAGGGCGAAAACCACCGGACGCATCAGAGCAGAGTGCTTCTCACGCATAATGGCAATCTTTTCATCTCTGTAGCACAAAAAGAGTGTAACTGGACTTACAAGCAAGTGTAACAGGGCCAAGCACCCCAACACACTGTGACCCAAAGTGAACAAGAAGTCAAGAGCGTTACTCAGTGGGGCTCAAACAGGTAATCTAACAGGGGCTTGTACGCTGTACTCCAGCGTTCTGTCATAAGCTCACCTTTATTGAAGCACCTATTCTGTATGACACAAACAGGCACAGTCCACCCTGCATGACATGCTTGTCTTTCTGGTCCATTTGGCTCCAGAATCTCTTCTAAGTACAAGGGCATCACAGCAACTTGTAGGTATCTTCTATATTTTATTGATTTTCTAATTCTTTTTCCATGGGAAAGAATAGTATACAAGGTTGTTTCATACATTTGTATGTTTGACTTTGTTCTCATCTACAGATAAAGGGCTGAATGGCATTTTTATAAGGTTCAGTTATTCTTTTTTTAAAAATAGGATGTCATTGTTTTGTGTACACAGAGGGAGAATAAATAACATATTGGGGCATCCCTGTGCATGATTAATAATAATAATAATAATAATAATAATATTTACAAGGTGATATGCTGTTTTACATCATTAGTTCAAGGATGTAACTACACAAAAAGTAAAATTGAAGACAAAACCAAAGAGCATGTAGAGGCTGAGAAGAATAAAAGTTGCTGATAATTTCACCAAGTCCTTCAATAACAGAACCATAACCTCACAGATTAAATGCAGAATCAACTAGAAGGCTTGTTGGATGAATAAAAATTGAGCCTCACCTGCGCAGTGTGTTGTTGTTCTGTACCCTTTTGACCTCATCCTCCAGCTGTTGGATCCGACGCAAGACATGCATGTGTTGCTGTTGTAACACACCTAGCCACAGTTCATCCCATAGTAAGGTCACTCTGCGCAGCTCACCCACCAGCTGCTGGACCTGGTCAGCACACAGGACTGGTTAGAAGCTGAATCATATTTACAGGGCTTACACCAACACAGATGTTTGCTCGCTGATCCTGATTAGACCTCTTCTCAGGACTGTGCTTGACTGATGGCTCTCTGAAACTGTTGGTTTCACATACCCCATAGCCACATTCTTTGTTTGGCTTCACTTTAGGACCCTAATCTTACATTCCCCATTGAGAATTAATGCTTCATTTTCAGATAGATTTAGAATATTTTGTGATATGGGTCCTCTTTTTGGCTACAGCTATCATAGCAAATGACATGACTATGTAGTGTAATGCTGTCTGTCTTGAGACTGTTATGGACTTTCTGTGAAACAGTGGTTAAGTGTGTGTAGCTTCTTATCCAGTGGTCTTAAACTGATCCAGTAAAGGACCGCTGTAGCTGCAGGTTTTCATTCCAACCAAGCAAGAACACACCTGATCCAACAAATCAACTGTGTAAATACAATTCAGTTGACTGAAAAAGTCGAGTCAGGTGTGTTCTTGGTTGGCTGGAATGAAAACCTGCAGCCACAGCAGCCCTTTACTGGATCAGTTTGAGACCACTGCTCTTACCTGAAGCACCATGGTAGGGTTTGCAATGGAGAGTTTATCGACAATCTTGCTGTAACAGTCCTGCATCATGGCTTGGTCTTGACTGGAGCAAAAGGTTGCTAGCTCGCCTGGAGCTACTCCTTGCTCGCTGGTCTCTGGCTGCTCCTCTTCCTCCACAAGGCCCTCTCCCTGCATACTGCCCAGAAAGGTGGGCAAAGCTGATGGCAATTTACTCCCTGTCAACACATTTCATTATCATTTCACAGATCTATGGTATGGACAGTTTTACTGGTATCACTAATTATTTTTTTATTAAGGTCATTAAGGTCACTAAATGTATATTTTCACTGAAATGCAGCACTTTTTTTTAATCTAGCAATGACTAGTGGTAGTTGTTTGTTCCACACTTAACAGTGGTGAAACCTAACACAGTAGTTTATGATTGTCTGGTTATTACTTCTAATCAAATGAGGCATGTTAAAGACTTTGAGAACTCTTTAAGAAGTTGCACATGGCCTGGTCAATAGAAGTTAACAGTACCTGCACTCTGAGCCTCCCCTCCCAAGGAGAGTGAGCCCACAATGGCAGGGTAGAGGATCAAATATGGGGAGTCTTGAGCCACTCGACATAGCAAGCTGCATATGCTCTGTCGGATGTATGCCTCTGGATGGTTGAGACGGGAAAAAAGTTGGGGGATGATACCTGAGGAGGACAACACATTTTTTCAATATAGAGGGGAAGGATGCGTAACTGGTTAATAACAGGGATAGTAGCACTCAGCTCAACTGATAATATGGTTGAAAAAGTTGTGCAATAAATACCATAAGGGATCTTCAGAGGGACTGAATATTAAACCCTGCATATGGATGTTGTATACTCTGTTTTGGAAATGTACAGATACTGATGGACACAATCCCCACAGTTCCAAAATCAGAGAGTCATTGAGGAGGACAGTTTCCAAATCAGATCATTCAACATTCCCTTTGATGGAGTATTCTTGCCACTTAAAGGTTAAGTTCAACTGAAGTCATTAACTACTCTCCCCGTGCAATTTGAAAGTCATATGAAGTTTTGTAGTCCACAAAGCATGGATCTTCTCAGAAAAACAGCATCTTAGCATTCTGCCAAACAACTGAAGTAGCAGGGGACTTGTTTTAAAATGTAAAAAACAACCAAAGAATACATCTTAAGGCTCTGTACAGCTTGTCTGGCATAATCCAACTCTCCAGAAGCACAGAAATTGCTGCAAAGCTAAAAGCATTCCCGCATCCCATATGAAATGGGAACATGAACGTGACTACACATCAAGGATAAAAAGTGCCTATAAAAAGTGTTTAGCACTTAATTGTTCCCGATATATTGCTTTGATAAATGAAATCATAGTCAACATAAAAAAATATATACAAAAAAACAAATGTGTCAGTCTCTGTAACAGCATCAGCCCCAAAATCCAATATGGGTTCACCTGGAATTGCAAAATCCCAGGTGACTGAGCCAGTTAAAATTAAACAAGGGTTGGGAATGGCCTTACAATGAAATTACACTTAACTGCAAAGCAGCCTTTAAAAGAAGGAATAGACAACACCTGTCATTCTGTCGTATAACAATATCCAAAATCTCAGACCGTCTTTTGTAACAGTAACAATGGTATCCAGGTATATCATATATATTGCCCGGTGTTACGTGTGGCCAAGTCAGTGCCCTATGTGTGTGTGTCATCTGTCTCCACCCTGCTCTGCCTTCCTGAGCTCAGGTGTGGGCAATCATCTGAGCAGGTAAAAGGAGGCAGTATCAGGGCATCTCTCTCTCTGTTTTTCTCTGATTACAGGTGTGTTGCAGGAGAAGGGAGGCTGTGCTGGCCTCACAGTCTTTTGCTGTTTTCTCTTTTGTTGCTGATTTGAGTTTGGGTTCAGTTCCCTGGCCTGTTAGAGTGCCAGGGCTTTGTTGTTTCAATTTGGGTTTGAGTTCCTGGTAGTCCTGTTTTCGTATCTTTTTGTTTTCTTTCTCTTAGTAGGTTAGTAGTTTTTATTAGGCAGCTTTAGTTGGGAGGATTCCCCAGATGCGACGGTCATGGCTGGTCTGGGGTCTCTTCTCTCTTTTTTTTTAGTTTGGCCAGGAACTCTTGCCCTTTTTCTTTTGTTAAATAAAAACATTTAAACTTGACTGTGTTGAGTCGGCATCCTTTATATGTTACTGGCCTCTTTTTGTTTGAGTCTTTGTGTTCAGTTTGGGGCCATAACCTATTTGGGGGCTCGTCCAGGACTCAAAACTCTGAAGCTTGTTCCTGTGAAAAACATTAGCAATGAAACTTTCAGGTGCAATGTAAAAAACTTGTGTGGATGCTTATTTTTTGAGGACATACCCCTCCAGGGTGCTGTAGGGGTGGAAGCTAGGCCAAGCTCAAGTCCTTCCCTCAGTTCACCCGCATGCTTCACGAGAAGGCGGAGGAGACGCAGGGTTGCCATGACAATCACATCATCATTGCTTTGTTTGCTGTTGTGACAGGATAGCAGGACTTTAGGGTCATCTTCATCTATAGGGACCTAAAACACACAGAAACTCAGCATTAAGCACTGACAGTAAACTGCCCCCACTCCCAGCCTCAGCACATTCCTTTACAGTCACCGGGTCTCACCTGTCCAGCATTGAGCTTGAGAAAGGTGAAATAGGCCTGGCAGGAAACCCGATACAGGCCGAAGATGCGGTCCACCACCTGTCTCCAAACCCGGATCAGACCATCTGTAACAGGCTGGCCTGCATCCCCTAGCCAGGGGCATGAGCCAGTCAGCTGTCTCCAGATCACATCTACCATGTCATCCTCATCGTCCTCCTGTTGTAAAGCCATGTCCTCATCCTGACACAAAACAGAATAGTAGGATCAACCTACATACATACATACATAGGACATACAAAACACATTGACACATACCAAACTAGCTGCACAATGAGATGCAGGCAGACCTTGCTGTATACATACACATGCAAAAAGTAAAAAATTAAAAAATAAATAATAATAAAATAAATAATAATAAAATAAATAATAACAAAATGAAGAAGAAGAAGAAGAAGAGGAGGAATAGGAATAGTAAATAAATAAAATGAGATACAAAAATAAAATAACGATAATTAAAAAAGGAAAAGAGTAAAGTTGTCACACTCAGTCACCTTACAGATAAATATAATCTATTGTTGCCCAAGAAAGTCCATTAAGGATGCCCACACCTCTTCAAATTCTTGCACTTTACCCCTAATTACAAAGGTTAGCTTTTCTAATGTGACACACATTG
The DNA here is from genome assembly GCF_904848185.1 of Acanthopagrus latus. NCBI lineage: Eukaryota > Metazoa > Chordata > Actinopteri > Spariformes > Sparidae > Acanthopagrus > Acanthopagrus latus. The sequence goes on from NC_051062.1 coordinate 161,036, forward strand.
CCATCTCTCTAATCCAGGATTATGTAGAAGATACTTCAGTCTCTCTCCAAGATAGAGCAACCATCCTCCTGGCCCGCAATGCACTCAAGGCAGGACAGCAGCACCTCATGTGTAACCTGGCGATGCTTTGATGAGATGAAGTGCTTCAATTGTAAGTATTTAAAAAAGTGTTTTTTTGGAATTGAATATTTCAAACAAAGGTCATTAAATGTTAGTAAAGTGTCCTGAACATATAAATCTCAAATTTTTTGCAACCCCCTTTCAGCCTAAACCTGAAAACCACCATCTGCCCTGCCAGGAGTAAACTGCGCATTATCCCAAACAGGTGAAAATTGGGAAATGGGGGGTGTATCACCAATATGTCTATGTGCTTTAAACCATATATCAATAGAGTTTTTAAGTAAGGGATTTGTTGTTTTTTTTCTTTAAAGTTTTGAAATCTGCTGAATATAAATATAGGCTTAATGCTTGTTGAATATAAACCCATGCTGGAGGGGAGTGTGCGACAAAATAAATCATAGCACTGCGCAGCTGAGCGGCCCAGTGATACCACTGTAAACTGGGCATCTGTAATCCACCCCTTTCATATGGCAAATACAATAATCCAAGTCTTACTGCGTTTTGTAGGTTTATCTGGAACAACAGAAAATCTAGACTATTGATTTCTTTAAAAAAGGATTTTGGCAATGGTATTGGGAGCGACTGAAACAAATACAAGAATTTTGGCAAGATAGCCATCTTAATTATGTTGATCCGGCCAATAAATTATATTGGCATTGTTGTCCATTTTTCAATCAAGTCCTGTACTTCTCTCAGCAACAGGTCATAGTTTGCTTCAGCAACTGTATTAATTTGGGGGGGTAATCTTAATTCCAAGATAGGTAAAGCCCTCCCTGCGTTAGAAAAGGGTGTACTTATAACTGGATTAGTTCTTTCATCTTTGTTCAAGAAAGTATAGAAGATTTTGCATTATTAATACTGTATCCAGAAAACTGACCAAATTTATTAATTAAATGTAATAATGTCTGGACACTTTTTGATAAGTTTGACAAATAAAGGATCACATCATTAAAATACAGCGATATCCTATGTTCGTGATCTCCAGATGGTAAGCCTATATATAAATTGGCTTCAACTCTAATAGACATGGCTAAGGGCTCAATGGCTAAACTAAACAATAGTGGGGAGAGAGGACAGCCCTGATGCATTGACCTTTCTAACGTTAACAGGCTTGATAAATTGTTATTCGTCATTACATGTGCTGTAGGGTTGGTATACAATAATTCTATCCATTTCAGAAATTTCCCCCAAGTCCATATTTTGGTAAAAAATTGAACAAATAAGGCCACTCAATTATATCAAATGCTTGTCTGGCATCTAAAGATAACAGCGCTGTATCCCTGGTATTATTTTTAGAATGTATTATGTTGAGGACCCTTCTAATGTTATGAAATCCCTGAAAGTTCTGTAAAAACCCATTCTGATCACTTTGTACCAAAGAAGGGATATATGGATCTAGCCTTTTGGCAAGAGCTTTACACAGTATTTCTGTGTCTACTCCCATAAGACTAATGGGCCTGTATGAGGAGCAGTCGGTCTGTGTTTTCCCAGGCAATAAGAATTATTGTAGCGAGTCTTAGAGTTGGTGGTAATATACCATTATTAAATGACTCACTAAACATATTCAAATGTGGGGTCAACAACTGCTTATGGAAGGTTTTATAAATTGGTATTGGCAGGCCATCAGGCCCTGGAGCTTTGCCTGAGTTGACACTTTTAATGGCTTGCAATAGCTCTACCACCATTATGTCTTTATCCAAGTCCTCTTTAACCTCTTCGGTGAGCGTTTTAAACTGAAGCTGATTAAGAAAGGCATCTCTATCAGTGGGTGTGGGTATTCTGACCTGTACAATGTTTGATAAAATTCCTTAAATGTATTATTAATATCTTGAGGATCGTTTGATACCTCCGCTGATCGACGTGAAAAAAGACTTGGATGATTTTAGACAAGATATAATCCAACGGCGTGCTAATGTTGCCACTGAACAGCAGCTGCAGAGCAGCAGGATCAATGCGGCTGAGTCACGGACTGAAAAGCTAGAACACAGGAGGCTAACAACGCTCTTATTATCTCACTGAGAGAACAAAAAACTATTCAGGATAAGTTAAATGATTTGGAGTCCAGATCAAGGAGAAATAATCTCCATATTAAATGTGGGTATGCTGAATAACCGGAAAACACAGGAGGAGGTCAATGGTGGACAACCTGGACAGCCCAGTGGATTCTACCATACTATGGGACACGCTTAAAGCTGTAATGAGAGGGAGGTTAATAGCGAGGGCAGCCTACCAAAAAAAGACTAGAGAGAAAGAATATGTTAGTTGTTAGCTGTTAGTTAATAGTTGGTTAAACAATTAACAACACTGGAACAACAACATAAAAATTAAAGCTGCGAGCAGCGTTGGACGGGCCCTCGCAGTCCACGCACCTCGGGGCATGCTGCCATCAGGGCTTCTGCATGCAACGCCTTGAAGAAGCTGTTTCTGTATAATTTGGTGGCCTGCTCCCGCTGGTATTAAGTAATGTACGCTGAATTAAAAAAACAGTGTGTGTACTGCTGCATGATTCCCCAGACAAAGACTGAGTTGATGGTCCGCTTCTGGAGCTGACTGATGAAAATGTCCACATGAGGCATAATGCAATGAAATAGTTTAAGGAAGAAGCTGAAAGGATCATCGTCCAGTAGCTGAAGAGAATTTCTTCTCCAGTTCTTCCAGCTGATCTACACACCAGCGATGATGTCACGCCATCTAGCTCACGCAATACACACCCATTACAAAATCAGAAGAAGGCCTAAAAATCCTTAAAACCAAAACTGTATCTGTAGCTCAAAGCATGAAGCACAATGAAAGGCAATGAGTTTTGAAGAGGATTTTAAGATTTTCCCATTTACTTTCCATTCAAACCAATTAGACTGCAACCACATCGCCACCTATTGTCTGATTTGCACCAAATTTTACACAAAGCCTCATCAGTCCATGGAACACAATTATGAACATTTACGTGATAATCAGACAGTATTTTGTCAAGATGTACATGATTGTCTGCGCTCAACACAACATGCAGGAATTTGTTGTTTTATAGTTCGGCCATTTTATGTACTATCAAAATTCTTTTGATAACTTTTTGTCAGGAGGGTCCACAGAAGCTTCACACAAAGTTTAGTGCAAATTGGTCAAATTAAAGGGGGTTTTGCATTTGTCGCAATTTTGCAAATGGAAACTTGGGTCGAAAGTGGGCGTGGCCTACACCAAATAATTCAGCTGAATTGACGGAACATGTAGATATAAGGTTTAACAATGTGTGACACAATATGTGTGACTTATGGGCCAAAAACTCTTTCACGTGGAAAATAGCGCCACCTGCTGGTCCTTTTTGGTATGTAAGTTGCAGGGGCTAGTCTATACCACCCCTATGAACTTCATTTCCATAAGTGTTATGGTGTGGGCACAGGGCCAAATATAAAATTAAACTGGCACCACAGCGCCACCTAGTGGCCGATTGATAAGTCCTTTGTCTGATATCCTCAAGAGGGCAGTGGCAATGATTATACCAAGTTTGGTGTCAATCCGCCCAACCGATGTGGAGATATAAACTATTTGAATTTAAAGAGCGCCACCTTGTGGTCATCGCCTGAAATTTTGGACACATCCTCAGGAACTCATGTCAAAGTATTATCTTAAGTTTCATGTCATTTGGACACACCATTGAGATATCCAACACTTCCTGTTCGGAAGGAAATCTGCATGAAGTTGTTATTTAATAACGTGAGTATTGTTTGGCCTATCAAAATTCTTTTAACAAATTTTTGTCAGGAGGGTCCACAGATGCTGTGTGCCAAGTTTCGTGCAAATCGGTTAAATTGCCTGGGACGAGTTCAAAAAAGTAGGTTTTGCATTTGTTGCAATTTTGCGAACTGAAAGTTAACTCGAAAGTGGGCGTGGCCTACACCAAATAATTCAGCTGAATTGAGTAAACATGTAGATATAAGGTTTTACAATGTGTGACACAATATGTGTGACTTATGGGTCAAAAATGCTTTCACGTGGAAAATAGCGCCACCTGCTGGTGATTTTTGATGTGTAAGTTGCAGGGGCTAGTCTATACCACCCCTATGAATTTCATTCCCATAAGTGTTATGGTGTGGTCACATGGCCAAAAACAAAATTAAACTGGCACCAGAACGCCACCTAGTGGCCTATTGATAAGTCCTTTGTTAGATATCCTCAAGAGGGCAGTGGCAATGCTTATACCTAGTTTCGTGTCAATCCGCCCAACCAATGTGGAGATATCAACTATTTGAATTTAAAGAGCGCCACCTTGTGGTCATCGCCTAAACTTTTGGACACATGCTCACTTAGTCATGTCAAAGTATAATCTTAAGTTTCATGTCATTTGGACACACCGTTGTGGAGATGTCCAACACTTCCTGTTTGGCAGGAAATCTGCAGGAAGTTGTTATTTAATAACATGAGTATTGTTTGGCCTATCAAAATTCTTTTAATAACTTTTTGTCAGGAGCGTCCACAGATACTGTGTGCCAAGTTTCGTGCAAATCGGTAAAATCGCCTGGGAGGAGTTTGAAAAAGTAGGTTTTCGACATTTTGCAACGTAGCAAAAAAAAAAACAGTAGGTGGAAATGGGCGTGGCCTATACCACGAGACACAGCCCAATTCAGTGAACGCGTGGATATAAGGTTTTTGAATGTGCAACAAAGTTTATGGGAGTTATTAGCCAAAACGCGCTGTGCTTAATAACAGCGCCACCTAGTGGTGGAAATTCAGGACGACAATAGATTATAAAATTTTTCGCCGGGTGGGACTTATATTCCAAGTTTGGTGAGTTTTGGGGTATGTTCAGGTAGTCAAAAATGCAATCATTTCGTCCGAAGAAATAAATAAATAAATAAATAAATAAATAAATAAATAAATAAATAAATTAAAGCTGCGAGCAGCGTTGGTCGGGCCCTCGCAGTCCACGCACCTCGGGGCATGCTGCCGTCAGGGCTTCCGCACGCAACGCCTCGAAGAAGCCGTTTCTGTATAATTTGGTGGCCTGCTCCCGCTGGCATTAAGTAATGTACGCTGAAGTCAAAAATAGTGCGTGTACTGCTGCATGATTCCCCAGACAAAGACTGAGTTGATGGTCCGCTTCTGGAGCTGGCTGACGAAAATGTCCACATGAGGCATAATGCAAAGAAATAGTTTCGGGAAGAAGCTGAAAGTATCATCGTCCAGTAGCTGAAGAGAAATTTTTCTCCAGTTCTTCCAGCTGCTCTACACTGTAGCGATGATGTCAGGCACTCTAGCTCACGCAATACACACCCATTATAAAATCACAAGATAGCCTAAGAAATCCTTGAAACTAAAACTGTGATGATTTGAAAACCGTTAAAGATTGTTAGAAACTGAATACATGCCCAATAGTTCAAGGTCTTCTGACTCTTTAAAATGTGGAATAGTATCTGTAGCTCAAAGCAAGAAGCACAACAACAGGTTGAAAGGTGATGAGTTTTGAAGAGGACTTTAAGATTTTCCCATTTACTTTCCATTCAAACTAATTAGACTGCGACCAAATCGCCACCTATTGGCCGATCTGCACCAAATTTTACAAAAAGCCTCAACAGTCCATTGCACACAATTTTCAACATTTACATGATAATCAGAAAGTATTTTGTTAAGATGTACATGATTGTCTGCTTTCTAGACAATTTGCAGGAATTTGTTGTTTTATATTTTGGCTGTTTTATGGACTGTCAAAATTCTTTTAATAACTTTTTGTCGGGAGGGTCCATAGATGCTTCACGCAAAATTTAGTGCAACTTGGTCAAATTGCCTAGGAGGAGTTCGAAAAAGTAGGTTTTGCATTTGTCCCAATTTTGCGAACAAAAAGTTAGCTCAAAAGTGGGCGTGGCCTTCAACAAATAATTCAGCTGAATGCAGGGAATAAGTAGATATAAGGTTTAACAATGTGTGACACATTATGTGTGAGTTATGGGCCAAAAACGCTTTCACATAAAAAATAACGCCACCTGCTGGTCATTTTTGGTGTGTAAGTTGCAGGGGCTAGTCTATACCAAGCCTATGAATTTCATTTCCACAAGTGTTATGGTGTGGGCACAGGGCCAAATATAAAATTAAACTGGCACCAGAGCGCCACCTAGTGGCCGATTGATAAGCATTTTGTGAGATATGCTCAAGAGGCCAGTGGCAATAAGTATACCAAGTTTGGTGTCAATCCGCCAAACCGATGTGGAGATATAAACTATTTGAATTTAAAGAGCGCCACCTTGTGGTCATCGCCTACACTTTTGCAAACATCCTCAGGAACTCATGTCAAAGTATTATCTTAGGTCTCATGTCATTTGGACACACCATTGTGGAGATATTTAACACTTCCTGTTTGGGAGGAAATCTGCAGGAAGTTGTTATTTAATATCTTGAGTATTGTTTGGCCAATCAAAATTCTTTTAATAACTTTTCGTCAGGAGGGTCCACAGATGCTCTATACCAAGTTTCGTGCAAATCGGTTAAATTGCCTGGGACGAGTTCGAAAAAGTAGGTTTTGCATTTGTCGCAATTTTGCGAACTGAAAGTTAGCTCGAAAGTGGGCGTGGCCTACACCAAATAATTCAGCTGGATGCAGGGAACATGGAGATATCAATGTGTGACACATTATGTGTGAGTTATGGGCCAAAAACTCTTCAAGTGTAAAATAGCGCCACCTGCTGGTCATTTTTGGTGTGTAAGTTGCAGGGGCCAGTCTATACCACCTCTATGAATTTCATTCCCATAAGTGTTATGGTGTGGTCACAGGGCCAAATCTAAAATTAAACTGGCACCAGAGCGCCACCTAGTGGCCGATTGATAAGTCCTTTGTCAGATATCGTCAAGGGGGCAGTGGCAATGACTATACCAAGTTTGGTGTCAATCCGCCCAAACAATGTGGAGATATAAACTATATGATTTTAAAGAGCGCCACCTTGTGGTCATCGCCTAGACCAGGGGTGTCAAACTCAATTGTACAGAGGGCCAAAACTCAAACCACACCTTTGGTCACGGGCCGAACAGGATAAACATTTATTGAATACACTAAAACTTGACGTTTTTTTTAACACAAATATGAATTAAAATCAGACAGGAATATTATTCCAGAATAAACAAACTTAAACATTAATAACTTAAAATACTTTGCTCCTGTCAAAACTATACAAATTCAAAATGCATTCATGAAAATGAAAAAATGCAAATATAATTAAAATTTGTGCTTTTCACCAAAAGTTAAAATAACAAATTAAAACATTCTGTTCATTTTTTTTCAGTTTTCATTCATTTTTTGTTTTTTTTTTCAGCTTATGCCATTTTGTCAGAGCTGGATGCTAGGCATCTTTTCTTGGCAACAATTTCATTCAGGTTTGGTGTGAGGTCCTGTGTTGCAGAGATTCTCAGGATGGACTGCAGGTGTTCATCAGTGAGACGACTTCTGTGTGCTGTTTTGTTAAGCTTCATCGCTGAGAACAGCTTCTCACATAGATATGTGCTACCAAACATGCACAAGGTTCGAGCCGCATGTAGACGGAGCTGGGGCATTGCTTCAGGAATGGAGCGAAAAAACTGTGCGGGCCCTGCAGTGTCATACTTTGCCTTTAGTGTCCCATTACACTGCAGTTCAATTAGCTCCATCTGCATCTGTACAGGTGCAGTTTCCACATCGACGGCAAATGGGTTGCGAAGCAGCTCGAAGTTATTTTTTTGTGCTTCAAAGTCACCAAAGCGCCGTGCGAACTCAGTGCGCAGTGCGCTCAGTTTATCAGCAAAGTGCGCATTTGGGAACGCTGCTGTGCCGACTTGGTTCATCATTACTTGGCAACGGGGAAAGTGAGGCAAGTTGCACTGGTGCATTTGTGTCTCCCACAAGAGCAGCTTCACTTGAAATGCCTTCACCGCATCATACATGTCAGTGATCATGCGGTCACGTCCCTGGAGCTGCAGGTTTAAGACGTTGAGATGAGCTGTTATGTCAGCCAGAAACGCCAATTCACATTTCCATTTTTCATCCCGCAAAACTGTGGAGTCTTTTCCTTTACTGTCCATGAACTGACAGATTTCTTAATGAGCTCGAAAACTCTGTTGAGAACTTTTGCCCGACTCAGCCAGCGTACCTCTGTATGATAAGGAATGTCGGCAAAATCCGAATCTATTTCGCGCAGAAAAGATTGAAATTGCCGGTGATTTAATCCCTTGGCTCGGATAAAGTTTATGGTCTGCGTTACAGTGTTCATCACATGCTCCATTTTTAGGACTTTACCACACAGCGATTCTTGGTGAATAATGCAGTGATATGCGGTTAACTCACCAACACAGTTCTCCTCCTGCATCTTTACTCGCATCCTTCCCACTAGTCCACTTTTTTCACCACACATTGCCGGTGCTCCATCCGTAGTAAGTCCAACAAGTTTGTCCCAGGGCAATTTCATGTCGGTTACACTTTGACACACGTTTTCAAAAATGTCTTTTCCCGTTGCTGTTCCATGCATCGATTTAATGTCCAATATTTCTTCTGTAACGTGCAAATTAGAGTCCACTCCACGGAGGAAGATCGCCAGCTGTGCAGTGTCCGTCATGTCTGTGCTTTCATCCACAGCAAGAGAGTATGCAACAAAGTCTCTGCTTTTTTCACTCAACTGTGTTCTCAAATCAGTGGCAATCTCACAAACCCGATCAGCAACCGTATTTCTACTCAGGCTTACATTTGCGAACATCTGCTTTTTGTCTGGACACAAGACGTCGCACACCTTCATCATGCAGCTCTTCAGAAACTCTCCCTCGGAAAATGGTCGGCCTGATTTGGCGATCTCCTCTGCCACTATAAAACTTGCTTTCACAGCAGCTTCACTTTGGGATTTTGCTCTGGTGAAAAACATCTGCTGGATCTTCATATTCTTCTTTAACTCTTCGACTTTCTGCATCTTCTGCTCTGCATTCAGGTTTTTTAGCTTATCCTGATGTTTTGTCTCGTAGTGCCGTTTTACATTATATTCCTTAATTACGGCCACATTAGCTCCACAAAGAAGACACACGGGTTTACCGGCAATGTCAGTAAACATATACTCAGCCTCCCATCGGTTTTGAAAGGCTCTGTTTTCAGAGTCAACTTTTCTCTTGGCCATTGTGAGGGATTAGCATCCGCGAAACCCATAGCAACAGAAACGTCACCCTGCTTCCCTCCGTCCAGCCTTCGTGTAACGTAGAAAAATTCCCCCCAAAAAAAATCAACGATAAAAGCTCATCCCTGGGCGTCATGTCTCCGCTTCCCGACACTGAAGACTTAGTTGTTTGTCAGTATTATACTGTATAGTTTTAAAAGTGGCTGCGCTCGTCAGGCTCCCGCGTCAACAGTTGACGCGGGAACGTTTCCAGGAAGTCTTGCGGCGGCAAGGCAGCTGAAGCGCTGCATTATGGGATCTGTAGTTTGAGAGTTATCAGCGTTTCATATAGCCGGGCCATTATAGTAGATTAATAAAATGATTTCACGGGCCGGATATAATTGTACACCGGGCCGGATGTGGCCCGCGGGTCGTGAGTTTGACACATATGGCCTAGACTTTATGACACATGCTCATTAAGTCATGTCAAAGTATAATCTTAAGTTTCATGTCATTTGGACACACCGTTGTGGAGATATCTAACACTTCCTGTTTGGCAGGAAATCGGCAGGAAGTTGTTATTTAATAACGTGAGTATTGTTTGGCCTATCAAAATTCTTTTAATAACTTTTTGTTCGAAGGGTCCACAGATGCTGTGTGCCAAGTTTCGTGCAAATCGGTGAAATCGCCTGGGACGAGTTCGAAAAAGTAGGTTTTCGCTATTTTGCGACGTAGCGAAAAAAAACGGTAGGCGGAAATGGGTGTGGCCTATACCACGAGACTCAGCCCACTTCACTGAACGCGTGGATATAAGTTTTTTGAATATGCGACAAAGTATGTGGGAGTTATTAGCCAAAACGCACTGTGCTTAATAACAGCGCCACCTAGTGGTGGAAATTCAGGACGACAATAGTTTATAAAATTTTTCGCCAGGTGGGACTTATATTCCAAGTTTGGTGAGTTTTGGGGTATGTTCAGGCAGTCAAAAATGCAATCATTTCGTCCGAAGAAAAAAAATAAAATAAATAAATTTTAAAAAAAAAATAATAATCACATGAAAAACAATAGGGTCCTCGCAGGGGTTCCCTGCTCGGGCCCTAATAAAGAATCGCTTCAAAAACAATAGGGTCCTTGCAGGTTCCCTGCTCGGGCCCTAATAAAGAATCCCTTCAAATACAATAGGGTCCTCGCAGGGGTTCCCTGCTCGGGCCCTAATAAAGAATCGCTTCAAAAACAATAGGGTCCTTGCAGGTTCCCTGCTCGGGCCCTAATAAAGAATCGCTTCAAAAACAATAGGGTCCTTGCAGGTTCCCTGCTCGGGCCCTAATAAAGAATCGCTTCAAAAACAATAGGGTCCTTGCAGGTTCCCTGCTCGGGCCCTAATAAAGAATCACTTCAAAAACAATAGGGTCCTCGCAGGTTCCCTGCTCGGGCCCTAATAAATAAATAAATAAAGAATCACTTCAAAAACAATAGGGTCCTCGCAGGTTCCCTGCTCGGGCCCTAATAATATTAAGAGGAATATCGGGTGGTGGTCAGCCTTTAACATGGACTTTGAGACACGAATTGAGGTAATAAAAATGAAGGTGGTACTGAGACTGTTATACCTTTTCCAATCCATCCCACAGATCATTCCAGAAACACAATTCAGATACTGGGACAAACTGATATCTAGATTTATCTGGGCGGGAAAGAGACCAAGGGTCAGGTATAAGACACTTCAACTACCAAAAGAAAAGGGAGGGCTGTCCTTGCCTAATCTGAAACAATATGCCTTTTATGCCGCTCAAGTAAAGTTCCTGGTTTGTACATGCTGCCCACTATATCAGGAAAGATGGAAAGACACAGGCCAAGATGGAAAGCTTCCAGATTCAGGCATTATTAGGAGACATAGCAAACAACTTTGTTCAACAAAGCAAAAACTAAATTATCAAACAAACACTGGTTATCTGAAGCAAGATGGTAAAAGAATACAATATGGAGGGAGACATTAAATTATTAATTTGGCCTGCTCCGGATCCCAGACTCAAACCAGGAATCAGTGATGCTGGATTCAGACGATGGTGGGACAGGGGCATTCCAGCGGTTTGCACATTAACCCAGCTCTTGAAAAAGTTTTGGAGAGTTACAAAGAGAATTTGGACTACAAAACAAAGACTTCTGCCGATACCTGCAAATAAGAGATTACTATGATAAAAGAATTAAACAAACACTGTCCAGAGAGGGCAATACAATGATAGATACTCTGACTGAAGCCTATAAAAAGAAGAACAGAAAAATGATTTCTAAAATCTATCAAGGTCTTCAGAGGAGGACTGGCATTCTATGTGGTGTGCACAGCTTTCATCTACAAGTTCAAAGAAGTGGAGAATATTCGGCTGGAAAAATCTGATTAAATTTTTCATTACACCCCTTATAAAAAGCAAGTTCTCTCAATCACAAGAACAGTGCTGGAGGCAGTGTGGACACATGAACCCAGACCATTTCCATATATTTTGCATATTCCCAAATATTAAAACAATGTAATGTATGAATTTGGGGAAGATCTTGGGATACACATTTCCTAACAATGTAGTGGTCCTCTATTTGTTTGTCTTAAATGAGAATGTGATTATTAGAAAAGACTGATATCTTCTGATATCTAAAATACTGATGATTGTCTGTAAAAAGGCTAGAATGAAGTGCTGGTATAAAAATGAGTCCCCAAGCCTTAACCAATGGATGGACAGAGTGAAGTAAATTTATCTAATGGAAAATATGACTTTCTTTTGGAGTTCTAGAGGAGCGACCTTTTCCAAGAAATGGGGGAAATGTTGCTTCAAGTGCAGTGAGATAGTTGACCATGTTGAGTGTGACAAAAATAAATATATAAATAAAATTAATAAGATAAACGAAAGTAGTAAGAACTGACGTATAAAGACACTAAACCTTTGAACCCCCCCATCAACCTATAGTAGGTCTATAAAATAAAGTGTTCACCAAATATGGTAGTAGCAGCTCTGCATATAATTAAAATAAATTAGAGAGTACAGAATATATATAAATCTAACTTAACAGAAGTTGTATTAAACTACAGTGCACCTATATTGTCCATATCAATCCTTCTGTAGTTACCTATACTCCTCGGCAGAGTTTGAGAGGAAGTTCTCTGCTTCTTCTGGTGTGGACTATCTTCCCGATGTGGAAAACCCCTATTTTACAAGGGCATAGGGTGAAGCCCCGAAAAGTTCCAGCTTCAATTAACTTTTTCCTCACTGCATTGAATGAGCTCCGCACCTTCATGGTTTCCAGTGATAAATCTTGAGCAAAGAAGATTTTGTGACCATCGTGAGTGAACAAGCGCTGTTTGGATATGTTGAAGACAAACTTGCGGTCTTGAAATCGCAAGAAAACGAATGATTACAGCTCTGTTCCGATCCGGTCGTGGTCTTGCTAGAGTGTGGTGCGCTCTCTCCAAGGCGAACGACTTGGCGGTGTCGAGCCCCTGCCAGACCGGCAACATATGCTGGATGAAATCAATCATGGGCTATGTCTTCTCAGCGTTTTCGGGGAGCCCTACCAGTCTTAAGTTCTTTCTCCGGGCACGGTTTTCTAGGTCTTCTGTCTTAGACTCTTAGGGCCCCTGGGGCTAATTAGCCTAAATAGCCTCAACTACTCAACCAAAGCTATGTAATCCTTGTAATTCTGTTCTATGATGTAATTCTCTTTGAGCCTCTAATTCCCTTTTATTTAGATTTTTTTTTTATCAAGCTTTTAAACAAATTGAACTAGATCCTTTTCATTGACCAGACACTGGGAATATTCCCCCAATTCAATTATTCTGTTTATGTACAGTTATTTTCCTGCTGTTTTTGTGTAATACGTAATATCATATATCTGTGTTTATTTGTTTCCTATGTAAATAGCACCCTATTGAATTGCATTTATATATTTTTTCATTATATGTGGTAGCATTTGTGCATTGCATTGTGTTTTGTAGGTCACAGTCTGAAGACAGTGACGTGGATTGGGAGCCTGAAAGTGAGGCAGTCAGACGCCCAACCCCCTCTCCTGCTGAAGGTAGTCATCAGAAGTGCCAACGATCCTCTTCTGCATCCACCAGTGCTACCTCCCCCGCTGCGTACATACAGTATTAGTATATTGAAAGATAATAAAATCCTTGTTTGAAATTCACTTCAGTATGTCATTTTTGTATAATGGTTACTATTCTGTAGTGTCTTGTCGCATGACAATATTTCAATATGGCCACCTAGAAGCATGTGGAAACCCCTCCGACCACTCATCAAATGAATGTGTGAAAAAATTATGTTTTGAATCATGGAGGAATGCTTTATAGTCACCAAAACGCTTCAGTAATGTTTCCAGTGTCACAGAAGTGAGTAAAAGCATTTGGAACATTTTGGCCACTTGGAGACGTTTTGTGGTTCGTGGATGCCAGTGACACCACAAACTAAAATCTCCATAACTCCCATAAGGTTAGGCCTAGAAGTCTAAAATTTCATCCAGGTGTAGTTGACAAGATGTAGAAGGTATGTGGTATATTGCCATATGGCTTACATAAAGCACATCCGAGTTATTGTTATTCAAAGATGACCTATTTTTTTCAAAGAAAAAAAAAAATGTTTAAGAGCCATTTTTGAACTGATGTCATTTAGGTTGTGTGTATGGTGCATGCTAGGTAGAGATATTCTTGTTATCTTTTATTGCTTGCTTTTACTGTGCTGGGACCTGAGTTCATGTTTCGTTCCATCATGTGCAAACGTGAACTGAATGACAATAAACAAAACTTTGAATCTTTTGAGCCCTCCATCTTAAAATGGATCATTCTAGCTTCATAATTACATTAAGTAACTAACAATGAGTGATAAACAGGTCATTCAATGACTGAAATCTGTTTTTTGTTTTGGGCGACAGTCAGATCTGGCTTTGCATTCGTCTTACAAATAATGCACAGGTTTGGGTACCTGCGGGTGACCTACACAATTTGGATGAAACGGGTGAAAAATAATGTACTGTATCCGACACGGGTGCAGATCAGGTGGTACACCTGGAGAGCTCGGGTCAGGTTTTGCGATTGCCATTTTCAAGGCGTCACGTGCAAAAAACCCAAAAAAAAGTAAGTAAGAACTAATTTATTTGTATGGTTGTTGTAACATTAAAATGGAAATTAAGTATCTAAAATGGAAAAGTATGAGTAATAAAGGGCAGACCTGGATGCCAGTAGGTCGACACATGGCCTGTCCAAGGATGCTAAAAATGGTGTCCTTGTCTTCTTCACTTGTGGTTGCTGGCAGCAGCTCCTCTATCTCCGTCTTCTCCCCAGGAAGAAGAGGCAATCCTTCCCCTTGACTGGAGAAGAAAAATATCAAAGAAATACTCTACATTACATCTACGTTATTGCTGTTCATAGGGTTGATAGGCCTGGAAATACATTACCACTGAGTTAAATAAAACACCCCTCTGACAACAAAAGAAACCCTAAGCATCAAGTGAGGAAGAAATGTCTGAAAGAAAGTCTGAATCTAAATGTTTTCTCTCCTTTCTACTCATGGAATAAGTGGGAAAACAGATTTGGCAGTATAATTTTTCTGTCCAACTTTTATGTGCAGCTTTAGCACAGCAGTACAGGACTGTATCGTCAGCATAACGATGAGCATAACAATTTGTTATAGAGGATGTCACATTGTTAATATAGATTGTGAATAAGCCAGGACTGAACCTTGCAGAACCCTTTAGACAATGATAAAAACATGTAATGATCATAACCCACAGTTACACATTGTCGTCTATGAGATAGGTAATTCACAAAACAATTAGAGGGAATTACAATAGAAGCCAAGATCACTTAACCTCCATATGAGCAAAGCATGGTCAACAGTATGAAAAGCTTGTGTTAGATCCACAAAGAGGGCAACACAGTATTTCCCTTTGTCAACAGCAGATTTGATATAATTAGTAACTGAGGTGACAGCAGTAACAGTACTATGCTAGCTCTGAAACCAGACCTATACAAGTTGGACACTACATTGTGTTTGGCAATACTGACCTGAATGTCACGTTCCTTAGTATTCATGAGTTTCAAATGTAGTCCTACACCTGCCATGTTGGGGACGAACACAAGGTGTTTCAATTTGAGTTGTGTTTCTGATTGGTGTAGAACTAATTAATTAGTTTGAAACACCTGTGGGTCCCCAACATGGCAGGTGTAGGACTACATTTGAAACTCATGAATAACTATCTATTGTTACTTGTTGGGCTTGAATTTGCCATGTTATGATTTCAGCATATTTTTTGAGAATGCTGCACCTTTGAGGTTAATCTGGAGAATATTCTTATATTCTGGTTGTTTTGGTTTGTTGCAATAATAATAAACATACATTGCAGAAAACAAGCATATTTGTGCACAGCCATGTTGATGAAAGTATTAGAAACTTGAAAAATATCCCTTTCAGCACATAGACCAGAGTTGGACACTTTTCTGCTGGACAAGTAAGGGCCGCTGCTTGATGTATGTTTCATTATATTTTTTAACTTCAAGACTAAGGTGGCAGTGGTTACAGTAATACTCGCAACAGCGCATATCGCCACACGATGTTGCAGTCAAGCTATGTAGCTTGTTAGCTTGCTTCAGAATGGCAGCATGGCAATTACCTGATAACTCCATCTACCGCGATGTGAAGAATATTGCTTCTTACTCAGGTTACTACAGTGACTTGCCATCAGGCACTCGTCATTGTAATTTAGTTGTTTTGGTCAGAAATAGAACAACCTGGCTTATTTCCTTGTTGTTATTTTGAATAAGCCATCTTGGTTATCTGGCTTCCTTTGTTACCATGGTTACAAGCCTGCCAGTGCACGGCAGGCTCCTCTGTGGGGAGGGGCTTTGAAGCTGCAGTGCAGCAGAGAGGAAGAAGGACTGACCTGGGAGCTGTGCTCATTTGAATTTTCTGGCCAAGTCCACTTTTTTCTCACAACTCCAAACTGCAGCTTTAATGAATTGACAGCCCTAGTGATAAGATCATCCATCCATCTGACAGGTGTGGCACATCTATGGGCTGATCTAACAGCATGACTCTTGCACAGGTGTACCTTGTGGCAGTTATAACTATAGGAGGTTGTGCTCTGTTGTACATTCTCATTCAGAGTATCCTAAACATGCTAAATGACTTAGTGATACCCTGATAAATAGGCCATGCAAGAACTGAGATTCTTTCAACTTCCAGGAATTGTGTAAGGATCCTACAACGTGAGGTGATGGCAGCAGGAGAATGGCACAACAGTGGGTCTCAGGTCTGTGCATTCAAATTGGACACAATTAAATGCTGTGTTCATTGTTTGTATCTTATGTGTGCCCATTCTATAGACACACTACCACCATGGAGCTCTTTGTTCACAATGTTAACAAGCGTTCACCCACACCACATCATGCTGGATGGATCATAATTCCATCCATGTTTCCCTCAGTTACATCTTTTTCCCTAATGAGGAGGCACGAAGAGATGCAAGGAAACCATGCTAATGAGCAGGCTTCAGTCATTTTAAGATACTCTTCAAACTGGCAGAATTATCCAATAAAAAATATGATAAATACCCATTCTGATCATTATGGGAAAAAAATGATCATGGTCATTTTTTTAACCACATTGCCCAGCCCTACTGTTTAATCAGCATCTTGTTATGCCACACCTGTTTGGAGTACAGATTATATTGGCAAAAAGGAAGTGCTCATTAACACTGATTTTAATAAAAGAAAAACAGTTTGATATATTTTACTAGGTCCACTAACCTTGCATTATCCACTACCTTCCTTCCCCAGCGGTAAGCCCAGCTGGCAAGGGAGGCCCAAGACTTTGCCATCTCTGGAGCCAGGCTGGTGGAGAGCTGGTATAGTTGGCCCAACACAAAGTCTGGTTCCCCAACGCCCACACTCACTAGAATGGGAAATGTAGTTAAAATGTAGCTAGAATAAAATTGACAAGTCTACCATACTTTCTGACAAAAAACAAAACAAAAAGAGCCATAAATGGTTTAGCTATGGTAAACCTAACTGGTAATTATGAATGCTTTAAAGCAGAGGTCTCAAACTGCACCGTCATAAGCAATTAAAATTAAAGCTGCAAGCAGCGTTGAACGGGCCCTCGCAGTCCATGCACCTTGGGGCATGCTGCCGTCAGGGCTTCCACACGCAACGACTTGCGATGAAGAAGCTGTTCTTTTATAATTTGGTGGCCTGCTCCCGCTGGTATTAAGTAATGTATGCTGAAGTCAGAAAAAGTGTGTACTGCTGCATGATTCCCGGGACAAAGACTGAATTGATGGTCCAAATCTCGAGCTGGCTGACGAAAATGTCCACATGAGGCATAATGCAATGAAATAGTTTAAGGAAGAAGCTCAAAGTATCATCGTCCAGTAGCCGCACAAACCCTCAAGCTTCCCGCAGAGTGGCAGGCTCAAACTCCCCTAATGGTTTCAAAACACTGGATGATGTCACATTCGTGCTCAAACAGTGTTCACAGCACAGAGATGGAAGTTCCATCTTACTGTGCTTGCTCTTGGGAGTCTGTGTGCCACCACTCTATCAATCACACTGGTTCTCTTTGGAGATCTTGAAAAAAATCCAGAGAATCCAGCCAGATCAGAGAAGAATTGATTAACTAATGGGGTGTGTTGCATGATGAAAGCTCAAAAGTAAGAGGGCTGAAAGAGCTTTAAAAGGTCAACAGTTTTGAAAAAAATGTCATGGTTATCACCAAAATATTTATATATTGAGTCACAGGCGGAAATCTGTGATGTAATTTTTTATTTCTGGAGAGTGAAAAATGACGGCAGCAGAGCGAGAGACAAAACAAATACTGTCTGCTCTCCTCCAGAAACCTAGGCTCAAAATTAACATCACGGTTTATGGGGGAGCTGCTGGAGTGCTTGTGGCTCTAGGACTTCTACAGCCAAAAGTGTAAGTCCTATATCTGAAATAGGAGCTGCAAGCCGAAAGCCAACAAGATGTCCTACATTTCTATGTATATAGTGTCTATGTGAAGTAAAAGATGTGGGATCCAAATCAAGCTGAAGTGAATTTTTCTCCAGTTCGTCCAGCTGTTCTACACTCGATGAAGCGATGATGTCACACCAAAAATCCTTAAAACTAAAACTGTGATGATTCGAAAAGCGTAAAAGATTTTTAAAAACTGAATACATGCCCAACAGTGCAAGGTCTTCTGACTCTTTAAAGGTGGAATGGTATCTGTAGCTCAAAGCATGAAGCACAAGAAGAGGTTGAAAGTGGATGAGTTTTGAAGAGGATTTTAAGATTTTACCATTTACTTTCCATTCAAACTAATTAGACTGCGACCAGATCGCCACCTATTGGCCAATTTGCGCCAAATTTTACACAAAGCCTCATCAGTCCATGGAAGACAATTATGAACATTTACGTGATAATCAGACAGTATTTTGTTAAGATGTGCAAGTTCAACACAATATGCAGGAATTTGTTGTTTTAAATTTTGGGCGTTTTATGGACTATCAGAATTCTTTTGATAACTTTTTGTCAGGAGGGTCCATAGATGCTTCACGCAAAGTTTAGTGCCAATTGGTCAAATTGCCTAGGAGGAGTTCGAAAAAGTAGGTTTTGCATTTGTCGCGATTTTGCGTATGGAAAGTTAGCTCGAAAGTGCGCGTAGCCTACACCAAATTATTATTAATTAATTAATTAATTAATTAATGTGTGACACATTATGTGTGAGTTATGGGCCAAAAATGCTTTCACCTGGAAAATAGTGCCACCTGCTGGTCATTTTTGGTGTGTAAGTTGCAGGGGCTAGTCTATACCACCCCTATGAATTTCATTTCCATAAGTGTTATGGTGTGGGCACAGGGCCAAATACAAAATTAAACTGGCACCAGAGCACCACCTAGTGGCCGATTGATAAGTCCTTTGCCAGATATCCTCAAGAGGGCAGTGGCAATGATTATACCAAGTTTCGTGTCAATCCGCCCAACCAATGTGGAGATATAAACTATTTCAATTTAAAGAGCGCCAACTTGTGGTCATCGCCTAAACTTCTGGACACATCTTCAGGAACTCATATCAAAGTATTATCTTAAGTTTCATGTCATTTGGACACACCATTGTGGAGATATGCGACACTTCCTGTTTGGAAGGAAATCTGCAGGAAGTTGTTATTTAATAACTTTAGTATTGTTTGGCCTATCAAAATTCTTTCGATAACTTTTTGTCAAGAGGGTCCACAGATGCTGTGCGCCAAGTTTCGTGCAAATCGGTGAAATCGCCTGGGAGGAATTCAAAAAAGTAGGTTTTCGATATTTTGCAAGGTAGGCGGAAATGGGCGTGGCCTATACCACAAGACTCAGCACAATTCACTGAACGCGTGGATATACGGTTTTTGAATGTGCAACAAAGTATATGGGAGTTATTAGCCAAAACGCACTTTCCTTAATAACAGTGCCACCTAGTGGTGGAAATTCAGGACGACAATAGAATATAAAATTTTTTGCCAGGTGTGACTTATATTCCAAGTTTGGTGAGTTTTGGGGTATTTTCAGGCAGTGAAAAATGCAATCATTTTGTCCGAAGGAAAAAAACAACAACAATCCTTTCAAAAACAATAGAGTCCTTGCAGGTTCCCTGCTCGGGCCCTAATAAAGAATCCTTTGAAAAACAATAGGGCCCTGGCAGGTTCCCTGCTCGGGCCCTAATAACACATAAATCTATGGTGCTTTCATGTAGTACTTATAGCAATGAAGTGGCCCTCCTACATGATGATAATACCAGCAGTTCCCTCAATCCAATTCGAGTTTGAGACCCCCGCTTTAAACTTTGTTTACTATGAAAATTTTACCATCAATGTGTGTGTTTAACTAGATGAGCGTGTGCTATTAATATTACCTGAGGTCTCAGCAATGATGTGGGGAATGCTCTGTTCCTCCAGGGGAAGCTCCAGCAGAGCAGAGATATTCCGGCTCAGAGGTGACATGCTGCCAATTGCATTGGATGAATTTCCTGCTCCTGACTTCTTTATCACCTAGACCAAAACATCACCCATACTTATACAATTGTGTTTCTTCACCCTGAACTGTTCCACAACTTATTGCACACATGGCGTGATGTTGTAAAACGCAAAGCAATTTTCATATAATATATTTAGAGCTGTGTAAAGAAAATCACAGTTAAGCATTTTTTACTTTACCAACGAAAAAAACAAGTGCCGACAAGCATATTGTACTAATAAAGACCTCAATAACATCATGTTATCAGGTTTATATTACAAAACATTAAAAGTCAATACAAAGTAAATGGAACAGCTGTAATGATAGGTCAGCATGCCTGTTTAAGCTGAGGTGTCATGTCCTTCCAGTCAGCCAAGAACCATTTGCAGAGTGTCAGCAGAGAGCGGCAGGCAGCCCCTTCATTCTTCCCCACATGGCAGTAGGACAGAGCAGCCCTACTCAGCATCTCCATGGCTGTCATGGACTGGCCTTTGGACAGAGACACTGCTTAGAGGAACACCTAAGACTAAGCCCTGAGCAACAACACACTGCTGAAAGACAGTAGTTCATAGATTAACAAACTGAGGATGTTTCAGTTGAGATCAGTCAGCAAAAATGTTGTGATCCCTGCGCCTGTTCAAGAGCTCGGGAATGCTTTTTGTCAAAGTTCTGCATCATAACATTCACTATGAGTGCTGAAGAATGCAGGTTCTGTGAGTTAGTTTCAGATTTATTTTCCATTTGATGTCTCACAATGATCAGACATTACACTGTTCTAAGCATTGTGGCTGGATTTTAAAGCTGATCTTGCAAGATATGATGGAGATTATCAGGTTTGCACAACTTTTGAATGTCTCTTGTTACCCACCTCCATTTCTCAGGACTTTGGCTTTTTCTATTTGTAGCTCTGGTCCCCATTTCTCCCCAAGAGTGCCCTCGAGGGTCAGACACCTGAAAGCCTGGCTCATCTCATCCTGCTGCTCCTTCTCTGGTGTGTCATCACTGCACAAGCTGAGCAGGCGGGATGCCAAGGCAATGTTGCCTTTTTTCCGGGCAAATTTCACAGCAGTCAGACAAAGCTCCACTAGGTGGCCGTCTACAGAAGACGAGTAACCTGAACAAGAATGCATATGATGAAATCTTATGAGTTTCGCGAAGACAAAAGATTTCTTCAAGAACCCTCTGTCAGTCTTTTTTAGATACATATGTTATTTTACTGTTTACCCTCAACTTATTAGCAGCATCTCTTTATCGGTGAACCAAGCTGACTTTTATTGTGAAGAACTCACACAGCAGGCAATGTGCAGTTGGCACACAGCAAACATATATGAATATTTGGCTCTATTTGGTCAGGTGATCCATCTTCAATATTGCGAGGGGGAATAGCACAAACCAAAACACATCAAAAACATCATCAACATAAACAATATTATAAACAGTATTTGGACTTCCGGTCTAGTGGGCGACATGATGGCAGCATAGGGGAACAGGTTCCCAGCAGCAACAATCAAGATAATTGGATAAAACTTGGATTTATTAAAAGAAATGTCAAGGCAGGATTAGTTACAGCAGGTGACTGACTACACCCATCAGAAAGGGGAAGAAAAGTCACACATAAAATAAAAGTAATGACAAAAAGAAATTCAACGGCTGCAAGCTAGTAGCATTAGCAATATGGAGACCAGTATGCAGCCAGGTGATGACTGGGGGCCCAATCCGTGATGGTACCTGGACTTAATATTGAAAGAGCTACGAGAAGTCAGGAAGGACTCCAGTTAGCAACTAAATGGCATATGACAGGATACTGGCAGAATCTACGAAGAGTAGAAGAAGCGGAAGAATGAATCAGCGCATAAGAGACCCAAATCCAGTCATTGGAGAATGTTTTGTTGGAGCTGGTGAAGCTTCAGATACAAACAGAGGCAAAATTGAAAGAAAAAGATTTGCTGTTGAAAGGCCCATCTTCTACAGCTCTAAATATAGAGAGAGTGCATTGGCCTTTGAATTTCACTAATCACCAACGACCATGACCATAAATATTGTGTTGACTGAGACTGCACTAATCATTTCAACAATGCCACAATCAGAATCTGTTCTTACAATAATCCCATTAAATAACTAAGACAAGTAACAAAATGATGTAATATGACCAACTAAATTAACTAACTGACCATCTTGTCTGTATCCAAGTGCACAAACTACAGATGTCCCGATACCATTTTCTTTTTCTTATTTTTATAATTCTTATTTTTGTAACTCTGTATGGATTTGATATGATTGCTGTTACAGTTGTATGGCCTGGCTCAGGTAAAACCTGGGATTGAATGATTGCCATATAACATTCTTTTATTATCTATTTTGACAGTCAGTCATAACCAAAAAGAGGAACAAATAAAATCTAGGAATAAATTAAAGCTGCGAGATGCGTTGGACGGGCCCTCGCAGTCCACGCACCTCGGGGCATGCTGCCGTCAGGGCTTCCGCATGCAACGCCTTGAAGAAGCTGTCTCTCTATAATTTGGTGGCCTGCTCCCGCTGGTATTAAGTAATGTACGCTGAATTAAAAAAACAGTGTGTGTACTGCTGCATGATTCCCCAGACAAAGACTGAGTTGATGGTCCGCTTCTGGAGCTGACTGATGAAAATGTCCACATGAGGCATAATGCAATGAAATAGTTTAAGGAAGAAGCTGAAAGTATCATCGTCCAGTAGCTGAAGAGAATTTCTTCTCCAGTTCTTCCAGCTGCTCTACACACCAGTGATGATGTCACGCCCTCTAGCTCACGCAATACACACCCATTACAAAATCAGAAGAAGGCCTAAAAATCCTTAAAACTAAAACTGTGATGATTTGGAAACCGTAAAAGATTTTTAGAAACTGAATACATGCCCAACAGTTCAAGGTCTTCTGACTCTTTAAAAGGTGGAGTGGTATCTGTAGCTCAAAGCATGAGGCACAACAAGAGGTTTAAAGGCGATGAGTTTTGAAGAGGATTTTAAGATTTTCCCAGTTACTTTCCATTCAAACCAATTAGACTGCAACCACATCGCCACCTATTGGCTGATTTGCACCAAATTTAACACAAAGCCTCATCAGTCCATGGAACACAATTATGAACATTTACGTGATAATCAGA
The DNA here is from genome assembly GCF_904848185.1 of Acanthopagrus latus. Lineage (NCBI taxonomy): Eukaryota > Metazoa > Chordata > Actinopteri > Spariformes > Sparidae > Acanthopagrus > Acanthopagrus latus. Next base: position 184,386 of record NC_051062.1, read on the forward strand.
CAGTATTTTGTCAAGATGTACACGATTGTCTGCGTTCAACACAATATGCAGGAATTTGTTGTTTTATAGTTCGGCCATTTTATGTACTATCAAAATTCTTTTGATAATTTTTTGTCAGGAGGGTCCCCAGATGCTTCACACAAAGTTTAGTGCAAATTGGTCAAATTGCCTAGGAGGAGTTCGAAAAAGTAGGTTTTGCATTTGTCGCAATTTTGCAAATGGAAACTTAGCTCAAAAGTGGGCGTGGCCTACACCAAATAATTCAGCTGAATTGACGGAACATGTAGATATAAGGTTTAACAATGTGTGACACAATATGTGTGACTTATGGGCCAAAAACTCTTTCACGTGGAAAATAGCGCCATCTGCTGGTCAGTTTTGGTATGTAAGTTGCAGGGGCTAGTCTATACCACCCCTATGAATTTAATTTCCATAAGTGTTATGGTGTGGGCACAGGGCCAAATCTAAAATTAAACTGGCACCACAGCGCCACCTAGTGGCCGATTGATAAGTCCTTTGTCTGATATCCTCAAGAGGGCAGTGGCAATAATTATACCAAGTTTGGTGTCAATCCGCCCAAGCGATGTGGAGATATAAACTATTTGAATTTAAAGAGCGCCACCTTGTGGTCATCGCTTGAAATTTTGGACACATCCTCAGGAACTCATGTCAAAGTATTATCTTAGGTCTCATGTCATTTGGACACACCATTGTGGAGATATTTAACACTTCCTGTTTGGGAGGAAATCTGCAGGAAGTTGTTATTTAATATCTTAAGTATTGTTTGGCCTATCAAAATTCTTTTAATAACTTTTTGTCAGGAGGGTCCACAGATGCTCTATGCCAAGTTTCGTGCAAATCGGTTAAATTGCCTGGGACGAGTTTGAAAAAGTAGGTTTTGCATTTGTCGCAATTTTGCGAACTGAAAGTTAGCGCGAAAGTGGGCGTGGCCTACACCAAATAATTCAGCTGGATGCAGCGAACATGGAGATATAAGGTTTATCAATGTGTGACACATTATGTGTGAGTTATGGGCCAAAAACTCTTCAAGTGAAAAATAGCGCCACCTGCTGGTCATTTTTGGTGTGTAAGTTGCAGGGGCCAGTCTATACCACCTCTATGAATTTCATTCCCATAAGTGTTATGGTGTGGTCACAGGGCCAAATCTAAAATTAAACTGGCACCAGATCGCCACCTAGTGGCCGATTGATAAGTCCTCTGTCAGATATTTTCAAGGGGGCATTGGCAATGACTATACCAAGTTTGGTGTCAATACGCCCAAGCGATGTGGAGATATAAACTATATGATTTTAAAGAAAGCCACCTTGTGGTCATCACCTAGGCTTTTGGACACATGCTCATTAAGTCATGTCAAAGTATAATCTTAAGTTTCATGTCATTTGGACACACCGTTGTGGAGATATCCAACACTTCCTGTTTGGCAGGAAATCTGCAGGAAGTTGTTATTTAATAACGTGAGTATTGTTTGGCCTATCAAAATTCTTTTAATAACTTTATGTCAGGAGGGTCCACAGATGCTGTGTGCCAAGTTTCGTGCAAATCGGTGAAATCGCCTGGGAGGAGTTCGAAAAAGAAGGTTTTCGACATTTTGCGACGTAGCGAAAAAAAAAACGGTAGGCGGAAATGGGCGAGGCCTATACCACGAGACTCAGCCCACTTCACTGAACGCGTGGATATAAGGTTTTTGAATGTGCGACAAAGTATATGGGAGTTATTAGCCAAAACGCGCTGTGCTTAATAACAGCGCCACCTAGTGGTGGAAATTCAGGACGACAATTGATTATAAAATTTTTCGCCGGGTGGGACTTATATTCCAAGTTTGGTGAGTTTTGGGGTATGTTCAGGTAGTCAAAAATGCAATCATTTCGTCCGAAGAAAAAAAAAAAGAAAAAAAAACCAAAAACAAACAAAGAATCCCTTCAAATACAATAGGGTCCTCGCAGGGGTTCCCTGCTCGGGCCCTAATAAAGAATCCCTTCAAATACAATAGGGTCCTCACAGGGGTTCCCTGCTCGGGCCCTAATAAAGAATCGCTTCAAAAACAATAGGGTCCTCGCAGGTTCCCTGCTCGGGCCCTAATAAAGAATCACTTCAAAAACAATAGGGTCTTGGCAGGTTCCCTGCTCAGGCCCTAATAAAGAATCCTTTCAAAAACAATAGGGTCCTTGCAGGTTCCCTGCTCGGGCCCTAATAACAATTCCTTTAAAAACTGTGAAAATGCAGCCACTTTTTAAATAGAACAGTTTAAAAAGTAGTGCAACTTAAATAAATCTAGGAATAAATCATTCCTGTAAAGCTTAATGTAAAGTAAATGTTGACAGCAACACGGTGACCACCCAGTGTGCAGACTCAGCAAAGACATGGAGCACACATTGGAGGTCCAAATGTCAGTAGTAAATCTGATTGCCTGCATGTCTTTCAGCCCACGAGAGGTCACCTTGTCGTCTTATAAAATTTGAAGAGAGCAGTTTTGTCAGGCTCCTTTACTTGATGTGTCTTCAAATGCTTTCTAAGATTGCCGACACTGAAATTGGAAACACTCACATGCATTTTCGGCAGTATTGACAGCATTTCCGATACTGCTATCAGTATCTAAACAACCTTAGCACAAAAAACTTTAAAACTTGCTCATTATCTTATAATATTATTATAATAACTATATTGTGAAAACCTGGCAATGCAACAAACAGTTTTTGTGGAATCCACAAACAAGTTTTAAAGGGTGCACTAATCCAACCTTTGTAGTAAAGAGTAGAAATGAGTATAGATGATGCCAAAAATTGACAATTAGAAAACAGCATGAGGAACACTGATTGACACAATACCCCGGTGTGAGTCTAGGCCTTCTCCAAGTGCTTATGCTTTACAGGGTCAGAGGGAGACTGAGATTGAGCGAGTGGCAAGGTACACCTTGGACAAGTCACCATTTCAGTGCAGGAATTACATACAAACACAAACAACCATTCACACTCACATTCACACCAAAGGACAATTTAGAGAGAGATGGGAGGAAGCTGGAGTACCCTGAGAGAACCTGATGCAAGCACAGGGAGAACATGCAAACTCCTCTAGGAAAGGCCATGGTATTACCACCAGGTAATGAGCCCTGGACCTTCTGGCTGGGAAGATACAGTGCAAGCCACTGTGCTGCCCATGAGCTATTCTACGCATTGATAGTTTACCTTTGATTTTTTCGAGGTGTTGTCTCTGGAACATGGTGTATCTGAGGGCATGAAGGAAAGGCTGGACATCCTGTTGCTTACAAGAGCTCAAAGCCTCACTGGATAGAGGAATCACACAGTCCTGAAAATAAAACAAGTTTACTTTGTTGCATCTGTTTAGCTGACCTCTGTAGAGAGCAGCAGCATGCTGATTTAATTTGCCTTTTTCCTTAATTACATTTATTTCTTGGTGTCCAAACACTTATAAAAGCCATAAAAACATGTCTAGCAAAAATGCCTTTCATTCAGATTACATAGAGTCAAAGAGAAAGTGCGCATGTGCATACTTCTTGTCCAGTGAATGTGTTCTCCAGGGTGGCAGTGCAGTGGAGCTGCAGAGTGGGTGGGGTGGGAAGGGCATCAGCCAGCGTAAAGGTGGACAGACGAAGGGGACCCAGGCAGATTCGTCCAGTTTGTTTCAGGCAGCGCACCAATGTACTGCAATGTCGCATCACATTGGTTACTAAGAGACTGCACATCTCTAACATGTAAAGTTGCTAAAAATACAACAATGTAATAAATATGGTGGTATCTTGGTTTTAGTTAAGAAAGCTTCTGATCATTTGCTCCTTTTTCATAAAAAATGTTTTTTTTAAAAGCACACCTTGAACCAAATGGACCAGTGGGTAATTCAGTTTTTAGACCAAATAATAATTTAGACCAATCTTGAATCTTTATCTGAATATTAACACAAGACTGATTCTGACAGAACATGATGAAGCAACTAATGAATGTGAATTATTCACATACAATTATTAATAATTATACAGTCACTTAAGTTTTGAGGTGGGCATCCAAGAGCTCCTAATATGAAATATCATCACAATCCCCCCTTCTGTTTCTCTGCAAAAATTTGAAGAAATTTCCTCAATGGGTTCCTGATTGTGTTCTACTTTCTCTAATATAGCTGCTCTTAATGGAGAATATATTTGATAAAAAGTTGCAAAGTCCACAGCAGGTGGAGGAGAAAAATAAGGAAAAAAATGCAGCATAATTCTAAATGCTGTCCAGTACTAACAGTGTGGTAAACACCACACTTACTTGAGCCATAGATACTCACTGACTGCCCTGACAATGCCGAAAGCTGACCCTTGGCATGATGTATAGGGAACTTGACAAGACCTAAAAACACAATCAGGTTACACTTACTCTGGATTGGTGGTGGTCCTCTGCTCCTGCTGCTGAATGGTTTTTGACATGGCACTAACAGCACTCCGGAGGAGCTGCACCTCAATGGCTCTCTGCAGCTCGGTTGGATCTGGACTCATGGAGGGCAGAAGCCGCTTAAGATCTGACGACAGACACACACACATGCACGCACATAAAATACTGTTAAAAGCTAAATAGGACAGTCCGAAGAGAACTTCAGAGAATAACCTAATTGGCTCGTCCATTGAGTACCACATTATTATGCATACGTAACACATAAACTAATCTATAGTCCAAACCATCTAAGCCTGCAAGTTTTGGCTGCTGTTGTAGAGAGTAGTTGGTGCAGGCGTTGATGGACACTGCATTAAATTATGTGAGTTCCGACTCTGTCTTGTTGGTACCTTTTGACACAGTGACGTGATAGTTTTCTAAATTTAAATAAAATTTACAACCAATTTGACAATGGGAAAACATATTTCCAGAGCAGGTCCTATAATGCACTTACCCAACTTGTCCTTACTGCTGGAGAGCGAGCTGCAGTCCTCTCCGGGTAGCAGCTCCAGCTGAACCCCACACTCAGCCAGATCTCCATCTTCAAAGCAACTCAGAGCCTGGATATAGTTGAAATCTGTCCTTAAGTTGATGCTGACTGAATTGGTGTTCTGTTTGAGGGAATGGACGGTGGCCTGCCACTCCTTAACAGATGCCCAATCACAGAGTGCCACATAACACTGACACGCTTTGTTGGCCAGGAAGTTGATCACCTCAGGAGAGCACTCATTGGACTTTAACAGCACTGTCTTCCTGCTGTCACCTTTAAGGGGAAATCAATATTTATCATAGGCAAGACAGAAACACTTGTATAAGGCTAATTATCAGGAACATCCCACGGGCTAAAATGTTATACCTTGTAATGATTACAATTATGCATTATTTAAAATCCCATTTAAAATCCCATGAAAGACCAACTTCACATCAACTCTTGTAAGAGGGACCTGCTGCAATGAATGATCCACTAAATTTCAGCTCTGATAGATAGAACAAGGGATGCACCGATTTAACTTTTTCAGTCCCGATACCGATGCCTGGGCTTTGTGCTTTCTGTTGATCCCAATATCAATCTGATTCCATTGTTGAATTAATAATAAATTATATACCGGTCTCGGAAAAATACTTGCATGACACATGACGAAGAGAGTATCTTGGCTCCAAGTATTCCAGTAGGTGACAGAAGCCCTCATCTTCAACAAGAGACATTGGTTGAGCATCTAAAACAATGGATTCTAAAACTTGTTATTGCAGATGCTTTCAAGCTTTCCATCAGAAACTTTTCGCATCGTTGAAGTTCATCTGCCACAGTTAGTTGCTGTGCTGTAGTGCCTGCTGCTTCTTTGGTTTTGTTGAGCTGCAGGTGCTCCTTAGCATGATGCTTCTGGATGTGCTTAATTAAATTGGTAGTATTGTACTTCGCAGTACTACCATAACCCCACATTTACTTTGCAGACATTGCAAACAGCTATCGAACTGGCAAGTGTGAAATGCGTGATCTATACTGTTTGGCACCATCTATGGAGCAAGCTGTGTCAAATCAAGTCAGCATACATTTGACTTTGTTCTGAAATCCTTGAAAAACCTAAGATGGTTGTATTCACCCAAGTCCAAATGTATGCCATTTACAAGTATGAAAGTAGAGTTTATGACAGATTACAGATAGCTGTGAATTTAGCTGGATGACAAGCTTTCATTTAAAACACGTGTTCGAATTAACAAATTAAAATGGGTGCACTAATGGTTAGTTTTAGTATAGTGACATTCTGTATGTGCAAGCAGCCTCTTCAACACTGAAATGACGAGACACAGTTTGCCATCTACAGTCTATCTTCTCTTGACTCCTATTTATTAATCAGGTAATACTAGGCAAGTTATACTACCACCTCACTTCACTTTAACAACTTAAATCTACTTGTCATCACACTCTCTGAAGAATTTCTATCCCTTAAAAGTCCCTCTGACAAATACCGAGCTTGGTAAATTAGTTTTTAAGTTTCTAAAAAATTACAAGAGGTATAAAAATAAGACAGGTATGCGTCACTGCATGTTTTTCCATAAAAATAACCTTATCATCAACCATAACTTAATCAGGAAAAATTGACAGAGCATTAAGCTCGTTAACAGCAATCACTTTGTCATATTGTGTCCTGCTTGATTTTTTTTTTTGTTTTGATCTTTACATTGTGAACTCCCTGGCTGGACAGCACGATTGAGAATTGTTTTAAGTGAATCTCATCAGCTTGACTGACTGATCCATTAGTATTCAGTTTGCGGAGATGTTCTTGGCACACCAGCTATAAAAAAAAATAAATAAATAACACACTGTTGCGGTCCACTGGCATCAAATAGATTACTGCCTTTAAAGCATGGAAGTGATCTGCAGAGAGTAACACAGCGATATCTAGCAGAACAAAGGTCACTTGTGCACAGTGTGTAATTTTTGTCTCAATTGGGCTCTCATTTAAAACAAAACAATAGACTAAATATCTTGGGTTCATGGGAGTTATTGTCTTCATTGTAAAACAACCACTATTGGCTGATGAAAATCTTTAAATGTGACATCTGCAGTTCTATACTTTAACTAGAAAACCGCGAGCGGTTATGCGGGCCCTCGCTCCCCCCGCGCCACCGTGGGGGGGGCATGGAGGCAGTGGTGCGAGCAGGGGGTAGTAACGGATGTTTTAGAAGTGGAATGAAGTTGATGGACTCAACCATGTGGTATCAGTACATGTAAACGTAAAGGGAGGATCTGTGGCAAAATGAGAATTCAAAACAAAATGGCCGACTTCCTGTTCGGAGTAGACCGTTGGTGCCAGAGACTTTTTTGGGCGTCTGGTCGACGTACACATGTGTACCAGCTTTCATCTTCTAACTCCACAAAAACCCCTATGGGGAGGCATTTTTGAAGTTTTCAAGGGGGCGCCATGAAGGCATTTAGCCCCGCCCATGGGCGTGGCCCCATCCGATGTTAGAGGTCGCCACCCTTGACCTGTGTATCAATTTTCATGATGATACAAGTTTATTAAAGCCGTCAAAAAGCCAAACATATTTTCTTGGCGAATGATCGACAGACGTGGCGCTGCCACACGGACGCCGTTACTCGTAGCCTCACGGCGTTCGTAATGTGGCTTCACCAACTTGTTCTGGATGTTTTAGAAGTGGAATGAAGTTGATGGAGTCAACTATGTGGTATCAGTACATGTAAACGTAAGGGGATGCGCTACAGAGGCATTTGGCCCCGCCCATGGGCGTCGCCCGCATCAGATTTTAGAGGTCGCCAGCCTTGACCTGTGTATCAAGTTTCATGATGATACGAGTTTATTAAAGCCGTCAAAAAGCCAAACGTATTTTCTTGGCGAATGATCAAAAAACGCTGCGCCGCCACGCGGACACCATTACTCATAGCCTCACAGCGTTCATAATGTAGCTTCACCAACTTGTTCTTTATGTTTTAGAAGTGGAATGAAGTTGATGGAGTGAACTATGCGGCATCAGTAAATTTAAGAGTGAGAACTGGTCACTTCCTGTTACCAGCGGGGGGCGCCATGAGAAAGGTGGGACGTTAATACATCGGAACGTTCATGGCTGAGCTCCCGTCATGCTTAGCAAATTTGAAACTTCTAGGTTCGACTATGTGGGCGTGAGAGCCGTTAGAATTTACATGGCGAGCGCCGAAACATTCGCCAAAATTTATCGACCCCTAACAGCTACGCCCTTTGATCTACAGACGTGCAGAGCACAACTTTAGATCAGCTAGGTCTGGACATGATCTGTACCAGATTTGAAGTTGATTGGGCGAAATCCCTAGGATGAGTTCATTTGGGTAAAAAAAATGAAATTCAAAATAGCCGACTTCCTGTTGGAATTTCAGCTTCCTGGCAAGAGAAATTTTTGTGCGTCTGGGTATGCTTAACATCTTTACCAATTTTTGTTCAGGTACGACAATGTCATCAACATTCCCTATGGGAATTTTTCAACTTTGTAGGGGGCGCTATTTAGCCATTTCGCGTGGACCGTGTGCGACGACCCAAAAATATCGAATTTCGGGAGTGGCCGGTCGTCTCTGCAAAGTTACACAACTTTTCCAGTTTGGGAAAAGGGCGAAATTGGGCAAAACAGTTGGTCAAGAATAATAAATAATTAAAGCTGCGAGCAGCGTTGGTCGGGCCCTCGCAGTCCACGCACCTCGGGGCATGGTGCCGTCAGGGCTTCCGCACGCAACGCCTCGAAGAAGCTGTTTCTCTATAATTTGGTGGCCTGCTCCCGCTGGCATTAAGTAATGTACGCTGAAGACAGAAAAAAGAGCGTGTACTGCTGCACGATTCCACAGACAAAGACTGAGTTGATGGTCCGCTTCTGGAGCTGGCTGACAAAAATGTCCACACGAGGCATAATGCAATGAAATAGTTTCAGGAAGAAGCTGAAAGTATCATCGTCCAGTAGCTGAAGAGAATTTTTTCTCCAGTTCTTCCAGCTGCTCTACACTCTGGCGATGATGTCACGCACTCTAGCTCATGCAATACACACCCATTATAAAATCAGAAGAAGGCCTAAAAATCCTTAAAACTAAAACTGTGATGATTTGGAAACCGTAAGAGATTTTTAAAAACTGAATACATGCCCAACAGTTCAAGGTCTTCTGACTCTTTAAAAGGTGGAATGGTATCTGTAGCTCAAAGCATGAAGCACAAGAAGAGGTTGAAAGTCGATGAGTTTTGAAGAGGATTTTAAGATTTTCCCATTTACTTTCCATTCAAACTAATCAGACTGCGACCAGATCGCAATCTATTGGCCGATTTGCACCAAATTTTACACAGAGCCTCATCAGTCCATGGAACACAATTATGAACATTTACGTGATAATCAGACCGTATTTTGTTTAGATGTACAAGATTTTCTGCTTTCAACACAATATGCAGGAATTTGTTGTTTTAAATTTCGGCCGTTTTAAGGACTATCAAAATTCTTTTGATAACTTTTTGTCAGGAGGGTCCACAGATGCTTCACACAAAGTTTAGTGCAAATTGGTCAAATTGCCTAGGAGGAGTTCGAAAAAGTAGGTTTTGCATTTGTCGCAATTTTGCAAATGGAAACTTAGCTCGAAAGTGGGCGTGGCCTACACCAAATAATTCAGCTGAATTGACGGAACATGTAGATATAAGGTTTAACAATGTGTGACACAATATGTGTGACTTATGGGCCAAAAACTCTTTCACATGGAAAATAGCGCCACCTGCTGGTCATTTTTGGTATGTAAGTTGCAGGGGCTAGTCTATATCACCCCTATGAATTTCATTTCAATAAGTGTTATGGTGTGGGCACAGGGCCGAATATAAAATTAAACTGGCACCACAGCGCCACCTAGTGGCCGATCGATAAGTCCTTTGTCTGATATCCTCAAGAGGGCAGTGGCAATGATTATATCAAGTTTGGTGTCAATCCGCCCAACCGATGTGGAGATATCAACTATTTGAATTTAAAGAGCGCCACCTTGTGGTCATCGCCTGAAATTTTGGACACATCCTCAGGAACTCATGTCAAAGTATAATCTTAAGTTTCATGTCATTTGGACACACCGTTGTGGAGATATCCAACACTTCCTGTTTGGCAGGAAATCTGCAGGAAGTTGTTATTTAATAACTTGAGTATTGTTTGGCCTATCAAAATTCTTTTAATAACTTTTTGTCAGGAACGTCCACAGATACTGTGTGCCAAGTTTCGTGCAAATCGGTAAAATCGCCTGGGAGGAGTTCGAAAAAGTAGGTTTTCGACATTTTGCAACGTAGCAAAAAAAAAAAACGGTAGGCGGAAATGGGCGTGGCCTATACCACGAGACACAGCCCAATTCAGTGAACGCGTGGATATAAGGTTTTTGAATGTGTGACAAAGTATATGGGAGTTATTAGCCAAAACGCGCTGTGCTTAATAACAGCGCCACCTAGTGGTGAAAATTCAGGACGACAATAGATTATAACATTTTTCGCCCAGTGGGACTTATATTCCAAGTTTGGTGAGTTTTCGGGTATCAGGTAGTGAAAAATGCAATCATTTCGTCCGAATAAATAAATAAATAAATAAATAAATAAATAAATAAATAAATAAATAAAAAAATAAAGAATCGCTTCAAAAACAATAGGGTCCTTGCAGGTTCCCTGCTCGGGCCCTAATTATTTTGTCTTGTGTGAATTTAACCTCACTCAATTGGTGCAGACTACATTAAATATGGATGTGGGCTGTTTACCGTTGCTGGTGTGTTTGGGGCTGCCTGTGTTGCTGGAGAATTTGAGAAGACAACAGTCAGCGCTTTTGATGCTGCAGTCCATCCCTGTGACAGCAGACAGCTGATCTTGATACTCCAGAGCTGCCTTTTCAAACCTACACAGACATGCACACAATTTAGTGGGGGACACCAAATAAATGGACCTGGAGGTAGATAATTTGAGTATTTTGCTGATGTGAGAATGTCTGGTTAGAGCAGCATTGCTTACCGTCCCTCCGCCTGAAGGGCGACTGACGACAGCCAGCCCAGACTCCTCCCAGTGGTCAGGAGGCTCCAAGCTGCCAGTCCCTGGATGGCCTCAGGACAACGTAGTTCACACAGAGCTTCCACCAGCAATGTAAGTGGAACTTCTAGCTCTGGACCCTGACAAGCACACCAAACATGCGATTCATCTAACCAGGTAATACTTTAAGTAATTAGGAATGCTACCTTTACACACCACCTGAAGTTACAAAACAAAGATGAGACACATAGAAGCTACAGAGGCCCAAGCATTTGTCACTTGAACTTGGACAGTATGCGACTCACCACATTTAATTTATTAACAAGCCCTTTTCAAGTCACCCTAACCCACTTTACAAAGCACATAATACATGATATAATAAATGAAGACACATCATTTTCATAGAATGCACATTGGGGAGCATCAGAGAACACTGGTCTTTCTTTTTTTTTTTTTTTTTTAAAGTATTACGTTTTTTTTTTTCACCTTTCTTTGGCTTCATTGATAGGGAACAAAATGAGAGAGAGGGGGAATGACATGCAGCAAAGGGCCCCAGGCTGGGACTCGAGCCCAGGGCCGCTGCAGCGAGGACAAAGCCTCTATACATGGGACGCCCGACCTACCACCCGGGCTAAACAGCACCCCAGAATGCTAGTCTTAAAAGATATAGTTCAGGTTTTTTGAAGTGGGGTCATATAAAGTACATATCTATAGTTCATCTGTTTCCCACCATAATCACCGATCAGCGCAACCTCAGTTTGGAGAAGTAGAGAGTCGCTCCAGCCCAGACGCTCAGCTTTGTACCGCAGTGAACGGGGTCCAGAGAAAAAGAGAAATAAACCACCTAAAACAAGGCTCACCTTGAAAAAATCTATAGCAGTTCAAGTGTACGTTGTAAAGGAGAAAATTCACACCGCTTTACATCGCCGTCAGACCGGCCTTTCTTTTGGCACTACATTTTCTCAACCGTAGAACCTCCATATCCCTACACAGTTGTGCTAATGTGGAGGGATAGGGTGAGTTAAGTTTCGTTTTTATCGAAAGAAAACCTCTTGTCCTGCAGCTGGGCCTGGCACTGCATTTTGCCGCTCCCAGATCAGCTGTTGCCCAGTTGTGCAAATGCGTAGGGATACAGAGGTTCTGAGGCTGCGCTGATCGGTAATTACGGTAGGGAACAGACCTACTATAGTTATGTACTTTATATGACCCCACTTCAAAAAACCTGAACTATCCCTTTAATGAGGTTTCATTTGCACCTAAAGGAAGCAACAAAGGGACACTGGCACAATCCCTGAGGGAGAGCACACAGTGAAGGCTCTGTCACCCATGGTGCAGAGTCAGAAGGGAGGAAGTGAGTTTATATAGGCACTGGAGTAGCGGAATAAGTATTTGAACGACCTAGACAGTTAGGAAGCTGTCAAACCATTAAGGGACTTGTGCACATGTAGGAGAAGTTTAAACGTGATGTGAAACTGAACTGGGAGCCAGTGCTGGTGTGATCTGCTCCTAAGACTGTGTGTGACAGAGGGCTATGTCCAGAGCAAGCCTTTAGAGGAAGTCTAGATCTGATAAAAGTATGGATTAGCGTCACAGAGAGAAAGGGTGTTGATTCCAACAGAGGGTGCTGTCTGTAGACCCATTCACACAGGAGAAGACGCATCAACTCCGGAACGGAAGTTCACCAATTCTCCACCTGTGGTGATTCAGACAGAGCGAAGCATCTCTGCCTTAAAGACGAACCGCTGTGAATTCACACAGAAAGCTGGCGCTGTGGCTCCTAAAGAGGCGTGACAGTGCACATCATGATGATGACTTCGGTGTGTTTTCAAGGTGTTTTCCTGGTGTCCCCCACATATCTGTGGTATATTATTCCTCAAATAAATTGCCAAAGACAGTTACTACCTTATTTTTGTTTGATCATGTAATGCTGCTTTGTGGGACATTTCTCTGTATTAAGTTGAGTGATGTGCCTGTGTAGTTAACTGACCATCTACTCAACACACCCTTGGTACGCGAAGCTGGCTTATCCATTCACACTGGTTTGGTTCACCAATAATACGGCCCTGATACTGCCTCCAGAGGCAGATCAGCACCGGAGCGAAATTTCACCCCTCGCCACCTCAGAGATTCACACTGAGACGGAGGTGGGGAATTGGCATACTAAAGCTGCATCCAAACACCAGTGTGAATGGAGGTTATTATTATACAAGTTACATTAACATTTGTCTGGATGGAGACTTGATTGAACTTCAACAAGCCACATTACAGATCACCACTGACTGATAAATACCTGCCTCTCAACATGACGCTGGACTTTGATGGTGCCTATCTTAACTGTTCCAAATGAAGCTAAATTATGTACACATTGCTTTTCATGTTTTCATTTATATCTGAGTGATAATTCATTCTCACGTTAGTTACAGTCATCTGTAAAACAGAAGTTAATGTGATTTTATACATAAAACATAGGGGTCTGTGTCCACATAGCATTTTTCAGTTGCTCTCAATGAGGACTGAGCATCTGCAACAGCAGGCAGCCCCTCAAAGAAAAGCCACAACATCTTTTTCCAGAGTGCTAGGCCTGTTTTTGTTTAGGTAGTTCCAGTGATTTGAGCTTACAATCTCAGCTTTTCAGATAGGAGCTGGTGATGTTACCGTTTTCCTGGGTGCACATGGTAAACTGCAAAGGGACAGTTGCAATAATACCTTTGTGGTTTTCAAGATACTAGTCTTAGAGACAAGATGCATAGGCAGTGACTTTTCCCATTAGCAGACAAGCGCGTTATCTCAGCACAGTTACAGCCAGCACTTTTGCACAGGTAAGAAGAGGGAGTGGGAGGAAATTGTCCAGCAGGTTGAAATAAAATATTTACGGTGAGGAGGAGCTCTGGTTATAAAGAGAGAAAGAGAGAGGGGCGTGTTGTTACTCATTGAAAAGTGGTCTTCAGCAGCTGCCCGTGCCATTCCCAAACCAGACTTGGATGAAGTCTCTATTCTGCTAAATGGGGTTTTCTCTGAACAGAGTATCCACTCCGCAGTTCTGAATCCCCAGCAAACATGTGGCCTTCAGGGACAGAAATTGTTTGCCACTTCAGACTATCAGTCTGTGTGCCACAGTAGCCCTTTTTACACAGCGTCTCCGCATTGTCTCACAGTGGTGGTTCGCCAATTCTCTGCAGATTGTGATTCACACGGAGCGAAGCATCTCCGCCATACAGCTGTGTAATTCACACAGAAAGCTGGCGCCGTGGATCCTAAAGAGGAGTGACGGTCGCGTCATGTTGTTGACGTCGGGGATTCCTGGTGTCCCCCCTGTCAATCTAAACCTGCAGCGAGTTTACAAATTATATTGCATGCTGTTATAATGTGTTGTGATTGAGATCTTGATCCACCAAGCATCCTGGAAAGTGACAAAGTTATGTTTTTCGTGCTAAATTACATAATTGACATCAGTAAACAGGATGCTGTCTGACTCCCTCACTCGCGGGGATGGAGGCCGTTTTCTGGGGGAAAGTTCCCTCAAGTCTCGGTCAGGAGGACTGATGGTGGCAGTAATTTATTTTCATGGCTGGTGAGTTAGAGTTTTTTGCCGGTGACAGACACTATATTTCGGGCAGAAATGTAACGAAGAGTCGGTAGGACAGGCAGGAGGACAGACAGCAGGACAGACAGGAGGATGGACGCTTCTCCTCGTGTATCTGTGGTATTTTTTTCCTCAAATAAGTTGCCAACGATAGTTACAGTTACTACATTAGTTTTGTTTGATCACTTGCTTTGTGGGACACTTCTCTGTATTTATTTGAGTGAGGGACCTGTGCAGTTATCAGATGAGTCAGACCAACACGCCGGGTTAGGTGAAGCAGTCATTTCCTCCTCCGGAGGAATGTTTCTCCATATCCTTGCAGTCAAACATGGAGCTGCTGGACACAGGAATTTTAAATTTGCAAGTTCCTCGTGCAATTTTGGTAAGTTGTTTGCCCATCCTCTTGACTTTAGGCAGCCCTTTCCCCCCATTATAATGTGACCTCGTAGATTCAGTCTGAATCTGCAGCCATTGGATTTGGAGGTTAGGCATGGCAGGTTTGCACACATCCTGCTAAGCCCAAGTCACGGGGGGCAGCACGTCAAAAGGGTTCATGTTGATCCCCCAAGCTAGGCAACGTTGCTGTCCCAGCTCCAAAGGTCCTCATGCTCGTGCTATGAGCATTAGGTCCTGATAAACCAGAGTCTACCTAGACAAAAAACCTGCTGACCCGAGTTTATACTTGTGTCGATAGAGAGTTTGGCTAGTTGTCAGAAGTGATGGCTCAAGAGAGGTCTGGAACTTTTGCTTGTAGTGAAAATAGATTTTTGAAAGTCTGGCAGTGCAGTAACATTGTATAGGCTGCTCGTTAGAGAGACAAATGGAAAGATATTAACAGGCCAATGGCGTTATCTTCTTGTGTTTACATCAAAGCTGTTCGGCTCATAATGCCATAACTACAGCAGGGTCCAGTTCCCTAAGCGTAAATCATGAGTTAGCCTTTGTGTGCAATGTAAATGTGTACAGTGAGTTTTTTGACAAGTGTGAAAGGGGCATTATAGTACATTTGCACTGACCTGGGTGCTACTGTTCTTAATCTCTGTAAGAAGGTCAAAGCCGTGGCGAATAGTTACAGCAGGTTGGCCAGAGAGAAGACCGACCCTCATCAGTGCAAGGCGTATCCTCGTCAGCCAGTCTTGGCAGGTTTGACGGTTAGTGTAGAAGAATGTCCGGATGCCCTGAGACACAGAGACAGAGGGGTAACACCATATTATTTATTCAAAGGGTAAGGACTACTGCACTAAATGTATGTGGTTGCCATTCATAACCCATTTTTAATGACTATTCAACTTATGTTTCTGGTCTCAGCACTAATTCTGGAGTACCATAAAGTTAAACGCTTAATTCTTCAGTCAACAATGGAATCAGGAGCTTTTCTTTACACACCTTTGGGGGGGCAGTAAGAGCATTGGCACAGCCTTCATAGGCATTGTACATGAGCTTCTCAAGGTTCTCAAGGTATTGAAGCAACAGAGCTAGGCGGAGCTGATTGGAGTGGTGACCATCCCCATCACTTCCAGCACCAACCCAAGCTCCAACATCCTGCTCTGGGTTCACGCTGTGGGCAGCCAGGCTGCGGATTATACCTGAAAGTCAGCAAATGGGCCATTAGCCACAACAATGACACAAACCAGACACTGGTCCACTGGTGGTCTAGATGTGAAACTGATGACTATGAACTGCAATGTCCCTTGTTTGTGTCTTACTTAAAGCCTCTGCAAGTGATTTAGTCTAGTACACTCATACAATTTGTTTTCTGTCACTTTCTAACATCTATTAAAGTGTATTTCAAATGCAATATATAGAATATAGAATAGAATATCTTTTAAGTTAGAAATTTTCATTTTCTTTCAGATTATCTTTAATCTTAGAAAGTAAATTGCACATTGACCACAACAAATGCATTCTGAGGTGCAACCGTACAAAACTAAATGTACTACGCAGATATTATGCCACACATCCATTATTTACTTTGCCAAAACAGCTCAAGTTATAAAAATGGCTTGAAAACCAAATAAAGGATCAGTCGGTGTGAACACAGTAATGGATCAGGACTATTAACCTTCAATGGTCTGGAAGGTATCCTGAGCTCGGCCCAGCGGTGTACGGAGTTTGGACAGTACGGTAAACTGTGCAGCCTCCCACACTGCCCACTGCCATAGAACTGCCTCTGTTTTCAACAGTGCCCGTGGCACTACACCTGGCCTGAAGCAATCTGTGCCTCCTCTGCCATCACGTTTCTCCAGTCGCTGGCAGCTGTAGTACAGACGCTCTAGCCATGGATCCTTGCTGTGGAGATACAACAGAGTAACTTGGAAAGTCTCACTATTGCAGTCATGCCTTGCACACAGTCATCATGGTACACATATGGTGGTGCAAATTGGTGGTTTCATCCGGGTAGCACAGATTCCTCCCAACGTGAAAAGACATGCCAGTTACCATATTTTCTGGACTATATGTCGCACTTTTTTTCATAGTTTGGCTGGTCCTGCGACTTATAGTCAGGTGCGACTTATATATCAAAATATATATAATTTAACACTTTTAAATGTTAATTCATACTGACTGCAATGAACCAAGGAGTAAACATAACCGTCTACAGCCGCAAGAGGGTGCTCTAGGCTTGTGAAAATGTATCGGTAACTTGCTTGTTGGACTTGCTGGCTTGTTATGTTAATTTAGCCTATTGTCTAAACTTGGTCTTGGATTTTGTAAGAGACATGAGCATTGCTTGAAATAACATTCCTATCGATATAGTCTAGTTGTCAAGTTGAGCTATTATTGCCATTCTACTTTGTAGTTGTACTGTGTATCTTGTTGATGATGATGATGATGATGATGATGATGATGATGATGATGATAATAATAATAATAATAATAATCAAAGACAATGAAAACAATGTCTGCATTTTTTCAATGCTATAATCATTTGAAAGGTCACAGAACATGAGTACTCCAACACAGTATTATAGTCATCTCAAACTACAACAGCCTTACTTGATACTTTCATATTCTAACACTTCTTCAACACTCTAGCTCCAGTTCTTTGTGCAAAAAAACATTAAAGTATTAGCCCTGCTATTTATTATATAAAAGTATTACATGGAAAGTTTCATGTAAATGTATTTTTTACAACTATGGAAGGATATCTTCTCTTTGCATTTTATTGTGATCGCAGTCTGCTTTAATAAAAGGGCTTGTGACATCTCAGATGTGGCCTTAACTTACAACTGAATATTCAGCTCACATTGTAGAAAATTATAGACATTTGATCACGAAATGTACCCTCCACGATGTAGGACTCCATATAAGATGAAGCTGATGAGGTCGCTGAAGTCCTGGGGGTGGAAAGTGCTGCTTGGTGCTCGGCTCATGTGGTGGCGGATGGCCAGTGAGATCTCCCTCATCTCCGGGTGGCTGTGGTTACTTTGAGAAAACAAATCATATGCATCATTACCCAAGAAGACACATATGCGATTGTATGCAAGAATTTCTGAATATCCACCTTGTGTTGACCATGCATTATAAGATTTACTTTATGAGAGATTAGATTATAAATGAGCAAATTAATACATTTATGAATACAAAATTAACTGTGAATACAATATGTACAAGCTGTCCAACAGCTTTGGTAGAAGGAGAATGGGTCCATTTAACTAGATGCTGCCAAGTGGTGCACTAGGTCTCACCTCAAAGTCACATCAAGGGGGATTGTCCTGAGTAGCTTGCCATAGGCCTGCCTCACCCTCACTGCTGAGTGGACTAATTGGACTCTGCACACATCTACACACCTATATAGACACACACAAATGTGAGGCTTAAAATTAACAGGACAGGCAGCTGCCTTCCTATTTTTTCCCAAATCTTAGCAACTTACAAAAACAGCAAGAACACAAGACTATTGGACAGATCAAATACTTTGATTACTATCTGAAAGCAGTTTAAGCTCTAAGTATTGTGTTCACCTCTGTAGTAGCTCAGTGGAGAGAGAGGAAGAGAGGACCTGTAAGCTGTGGCAGGTCTGAAGGCAGATACTCTGATCTTCATTTAGACCTATACAAAAGGATATAAATTAATAAATCTGAAAATGACAATTACACAGCCCGTATCAGAAAAGCAAGTGGAGAACACAGGGGGATAAAAACATTGTTAGAAATACTTGACATTTTGAGCTCACCATTAGCAAGCAGGCCCCTGCAGAACTTGTTGAAGGAAGGCAGGGAGAAGAGAGGACTATATGTGTCTGACTTCTTCATCAGTACAGATATTTCTTGAGCCCAGGTTAGCAGGAGCCTCCTGAATCACCAACAAAAAAAGTATCACAACAGCTGTTTTCCACTAATATGGACATTTTATTCTTCTCTAATGATAAAACTGTCTCAAATCACACCCCCTTTTCATTTCACTCACAGCATGTGCCAGGAGCTCCCCAGTTTACCTCTACTCTTTACATTAGGTAAAGAGTCTCTGGCTATTGCTCTAAAACTTTCCATACTGTTCTCAGGCATACACAGAGGATGTTGAACAAATGCTGTTTTTTCAAAAGTCAAACCGAGCCGCACTGATTTGTTTTTCCATTGACAGTTATACTGCACTGAGTTTAGCCGAGCCACCCAAACTCCAAGTGGGCTATGGTGACTTCGCTACTGCAGCTAGCCGTCTCCCCCTAAAATTGGAACTCAACTCCTGTCTGTGCAGGAAACCTGAGAGAAAAAAGCTCTCATTAGTTTTCTAGCCTCTTACTTAATCAATTAGCTTATGTCCTCCTGATTCCACTTTCAAGGGTTAGGGTTAACCCTCTGCTTTGTTTTACAATGTCATCGTGTTTGCTATCAGATGTTCTGAGAGTAATGTGTCGTTACTGCTGGTTTCCTGTAATGCTGCGTCATAATAAAAGCTTTTAAATGAAAGAGTAATGGGACACTTTTGTTCTGAAGAAGATTATTATAAATTAATCATGTTTGTAACTGAATTAGCCGAGCCCCTTTGCTGAGCGGTGATACTTCATTAGTACTGCAGCGGACTGCCACATGCACAGCAGTGGTTTAAGAGACACCTTCAAGCAGGTAGCCTGGTTGTGATGAGACGCAAAGCCACACCCTATTAAAGCAGAGCTAAAGCTGGCAGATGTCATGGAAAACCAGCCAAGTGTATAAATGTATGCTAATGATCTGTTCGTATGCATCCAAGACCTAGTAGATTGTGTTTATGGAGTTATGAATCTGTTAAGGCTTTCAGAGTATTGTTAGGTTACAAAGTGAATATTGCAAAGAGCATATGTTTTCCACTCAACCAACTGGTCAAACTTTCTCTTGCCAAGATCTTGGGCCAAACTCCCCTGGCACAATGTTTTTAAAAGATTAAATGTCTTTCTGTACTTAAAAACTAAAATACAAGCAAACAGAGGATCTAACCTTGTTAGACATTAAATGTAATGAGTGCATTTTGTGCTGCCTGTTTTTGTAAGTAACTAATAAAAAAAACAAAAATGATTAAATGAGAAAAGAGAGCTAGAAAAGGACCTGGTCTCAGGGTAGAGGTGCTCCTTCACTAGCAGACCTCCCAGAAGGCTTAGCAGTGTGTTGTAATGTTTCTTTGTCGCTGTGGTCACGGTGCTGATGACAGCACCATCGAACAAGGAGGGAGAAGATGATGACAGGCTGGATGAGATGAAATGATCATGTCTGGATAAAGAAACAGAAAAGACACAAGGCCAATTAAGACGAGTAACCACAGAGCAACAAGAACAGCTTCATCGATGTTATTTAGTGCATTCCATTAAAATCTTGACTTTAAATATGACCCATTATAACTTTAATATAATCTTACATGTTATACAGGATAAAATGTCTGCTTTCTATGAACTTGTATGTATACATATTAATAGATTTTTTTCTACTTGTACTATAATCAAATCGCAATTTCACATCTATCTCGCGTCTAAAGGCACAAACACACTGGCCCAAACGGACATCTGAAACATTTGGGGAGACTCGGATGAGTTTGGGAACAAATCTGTCCGGTGTGTTCACCTGTGTTGGAAGCTTTTGGAACCACGTGGATGGTGTCTGGTCAAATTCAACT